>NC_137585.1:33498150-33784418 GCF_963210335.1 Falco punctatus | reverse complement strand
CTGAAGCTGTGGCAGTCTGAAGAGCAGTTTTGACAAGCCTCCCAGTGCTCCTCAGATCCTCTCCATGTGCCTGGGCTGTGTACTGGTCAGTGGTACACTATGTAAGAGAGGACACATTGTTCTCTCAGAAGTGCTGGTCCCAAATAAGGCACACAGGGCTGTGCGCCCCACATTTGTTTTGGTGAGAAACCCAGGGGATGATTTGATATTTTGTAGTTAAGGTCTCAGACTGGGGGAGTCCCAAACAAGAAAAAAAAATCTGTTGTTCATTTCTATGAAGGATACAACACTTAGTGTACTTACATAGAGAGAAGTAGAGAGATTGTATCAGTGTACATGCCAGTCATAACTCATTTCTCTTTTTAATAGTACTAGCCTGGTAAGGCTATTAAGTATTGGTGCTGCACTCGGAGCACAGAAAGAATAGGATGTTTTATGGTCCTAAATTCAATTCACGGTTAAATGTCTCAGGTAATGAAAGCTTTTACCACATCACTTGAGAGACCATTGTATTGTCTGCTAGATTTCATAAGCAAAGCGTTTTCTTCTTTATTTAGTTGAGCTGCTCGCTTTTCCTGAAAAAATAAATGACCAAATAAAAAGCAAATCTGAGAACCTTCCCCACTGAGTCTATTTCAGTTGTTGCTGTTTTCTTCACATTTTCCTCCATGAATTGCATTAGTTTCCAGTTGAAGGAACCTGAAGAAAAGATGATTATTACCAAGAAATTTGCAAATTAGCATGGCTCAAAACACCCCCACAGCAGTGTTCTAGTAAAATGAGTGAGGCTGGGCTAAAACATCTATATATTTATTTGGATCATTCTATATTTGGATTTAGCAATCCTATTTACTGAGCTGAAATTTAGGACTCTTTAGATACATTTGTCGTGGAAATAGGACTAGTAAATTATAAGTTCTCATAGGTGGGAGGATGAGGACAGTGTCTAAGATCAAACAAGGAGAAAAGCAACAGACATTCTTCCTTTTCTGTTAAGTGTGTTTGCATATTTTCAGCACATTCAGCAAATGAATAGGTCTGTGGATGGTCAAAATTAGTGGTTAAAGAGAAGCAAAATGCACCAAGTATGGGATGTGGGATATTGCAGGGCTATTATACAAATTGATGCTATGCCTTCAGCAGGAGTTTTCCATTCATTTTATGTCACCTTCAAAGGAGGAGGAGAGGGCAGTTGAGTCAGCCTGCCAGGATGAGTCTATGCATGGAAATACTCCCATATAAAGATTGAAACATTAGTGAAGAGATGAAGAAGGGATGGGAAATGTACACCATATAAGGTACAATGCTGGAGAAGACATGACGACTAACCACTGTTTTTTACAAAACAAGAAGAAAGGACAATTTAATTGAGAGGAAGAAGACTGGTAAAAGGGAGCTTTCTTCCATATGACAAAAGGAGGCAGAGGAAGCCCCTGCTTTCATGTTTCTTGGAGTCCAGGAGCACAGCTCTAAACAAGGGTGGAAATTTCTGTGTTAACTCTAGTGTAATTACTGTATTTGCAAATATATTTTTATTTAAACACTGCCGTTCTGGAAAGCAGAGACCTGCCATGTTCTGGAACAGAAGTCAAATTTGGATTCTGAGAACTTGTCAAGAAATGCTTCTGGGAGACAAATGATCACATAAATGTCAACTGCAGCATTTCTTAAATGTTCCTGCTCCAGTCGTTGCCAGCAATAATGTCACAGCAATATCTTTTGGGCTGAACGTGGATCTACACAACATTATGTTCTGAAGGCATCCATAGCACTAAATTTTTCACCATACTCCTCTCTTTACCACAGCTAAATTCACAGTTTATGTATGCATTATCCTGTGCTTCTAAGCTACTGCTACTTGCCAAGATTTACAGCATCTTTCCTTAAACTCAAATGTCTACAAAAATCACCAGATGGCAGCAGAGTCATTTCTGGTCTCCTCTTGCCCTGAGCTCATCGCAGCTGCATGCTCTGGGGTGCTCCTTGTAGCCACAGTTCCCAGCTTTGCAGGGTATGCAAGGGCAGCTATACCTACTAAGAAAGTACTTGCCTCTTCCTCATCAAGAGATTTATGTTCTCCATTCGGTGACTCCATGAAGGCTGGGTTTTAAGGGATGAATCTCTGTTTTTTTCTCCATACTCCTTGTTTTTCTCAAGAGTTGCCCCAATCTGTAGCTTACAGACACCAATATATATACATGCTAATGGCTGTGTTCTTACTGTATGTTATATACTGCCAAGTTTATGCAGGATCATCAACAGCTTTGGCTAAAAGCAGAGATTGTCTCTGGAACCAGCAGAGGTTGACTCCATGGCTCAGGGATGAAACTGGCTTAATAAGAATCATGTTAACGACATTACTTGCTGTTGTTCCACCCTTGTGGTTGGGTTTTTTCAATAAAATGCTAGAAGTAAAATGCTAAGAGGAGAGAAATACCCTGAAGGGTTACAAAATTCAGAATAATTTTGGTCTGGAACAATCCTCAAGTTTCCCAATTCTGCAATTTCCTATAAAAAGGAATAATTCCCAGGCAGTTTCCCAGCTACAACTGTTAGACATGGAGGCTCCGTAGCAGCCTGACGGATGGGTGAACAGACAGGAAAGCAGCCTGGCTGGCGGTATCAGTGTTTTTTTGCCTGCTTTCCCAAGAAACCTCACTGAACTTGAGCAGTCTGCAGGAATCATTCAGATGTCAGTGCTAAAACGAGGAGAAAGTTTCCTCTGGTGGTCATGATCTGGTCTCTGTAGGTCCAGTAGCTCCTTTCCTGCCTGCTTCAATGACAGGCCGATCTCTGGGGCAGGGGAAAAAGGGAAAGGTTATTGTGATTCTTCTGGCTTGTTTCTTTTAGAAAAAAAAAAACACAAAACAAACCCCAACAAAAAACTGAATCAACGCACACTTTTATTCCTCCTGGAAGAGCTCCTTTCAATGAAGTTTTGGGTCTGGAGATGGATCAAAGCAACTGTGTTCAAACCTACTGGAAAGGAAATGGCTCTTATCATAGGTTTCAAAATGACCTTTACCATACTCTCACAAAATCAAAAAAATACTGCTGTGCTCAGCAAAAGACAGATGGAGGCTTCTAAACTCAGGTTCATCAAATGCATTCCTGGAGAGAGACTCTTCCAAGGTCACCTCCTATGTAACCTGTGAAATCACTGAATGTGTGTGTGTGGGTGTTTATTGATACTGGGGGTTGGTGCTTCTGGATATTTTCACAAGATTAAGGGCTTCCTTCTTACTCCCAGAAGTGCCCCTGTTACGATTTGGTGGTGGAAGAAATTCCCCAAATTAGTGCTGTTCCACTCATTGTTAAAGCCTTCTTTCCAGAGTTGTGGAAAGGTATTAGTAGAAAAGAAAAGGAGATAATTTTACGTATTTGCACACCCAAACCCTCACAATTTAGGGCTGCAAACTCGCTTCCTCATCTTCCCTCCTACTTAATTTTCTCCATGCAACCCTCCAGCAGGGGTTGGAAGTTTGAAATGGACTTAAAGCAAAAATACATGCTGTCTGTTATCATGAGCATATTTCAAGGGGAGAATGGATTATACTTTTATTGGACTGAATGCATTCAATTGCAGCAACTTTTATTATTTTGAAACAAAGTTTTGTGACTCAAACAAAAGGCTAAGTGTTACCCACTATGCCAATTCTAAGCATTTTCCTATAGCTGATTTTTAAAATAGCCTTTAGGATTTACTTGACTAAATGAAACCTCAGGAAGGAGAATCTTGTGGGGAGGGGGGAGGGGTGGGAAATCACTGCATTAGAGGTGATAAAATGAGAAATGAGAGTGATGAACATCAGTGCAAACTCATCAGCATTAGAATAAACTCAGAAATAGACAGTCTACATTTCCATAATGCTGTCAGCTGCCACCACAGAGACAGGGATCTATTACCTCTGTTTATACTGCTGCTAACTTAATTTATAGCAATTTATTCTATAAAAGTAGACAGCAACTTGACTGGCTGGGGAAAAAAAATCCCGTTTGTGTTGAAAATAAAAATGATAATGCACATAATAGATTCCTGAAAGTAATTTGAATGGCCAGTTAAGACACAAGGTGAGTTAGACATATTTTTAGTAAATCTCAGCATGAATTACTTACTTTCATATGCACGTTTGTAGATGCATCGATAAAGGGCAGACATGGCACATTTACGTAGTAAGATAGGAGGGGCCCAGGCTAGCTCACCCCTTGCAGCCTTCTTTATTTTGCTGTGATTGCATGGGAGGGGGGAAACGAGAGCAGGAGTGGCCACAGTGCCCTCAGGGCTGAAATCAGGTGCCTTTTCATGATCAGCATTGTAAAAAAAGGATCTGATACAGCTTTGTCCCAGCAAAAATGTGCAGCTCATGTAATTTCTGTCCAGATGGCAGAGAAGATAAGAAACACCAAGCTTTCCACAGCTTTCAGTCTATGGAGGAGTCTGTAAGATATTTGGCAGGCAGACATTGGTATGTTCTGCTTTTGCTCCAGACCAGCTGACACAAGCCTCAAACTGGAGACTCAGCCTGGTGTCTCCTCAGCCTGGTCCCTCAGCATGGTGTCTCAGCTTGGACTCAGCTCTGTGCTCACCACTACTGCTCCGTGTTGGGTCTGGAGCGGATTGCATCCTGTTAGACTGACTCCAGAACAAACTGTTTTGTTTGCAGTTTGCAAGATACCATGAAAACATACCTAGAGATGTTGGGATCTCAGCCCTTTGGGTGAGATTACATACCAGCTCGTTAAAGCCCATGGCCTGGTGCAGTCAGAGGTGTTCTGCTCTCAGGCAGTGGTCCTCACTCTCTTTGTTCCCTGAACAGGAATCTGGACTTTCTCCATAGCAAACAAGCCTCTTGGTGAGAAGCTTGCTCTTCTTAAGTACTTTTCAAGCCCCCTAAGAAGCAGTTCATGAGCCTCTAGGGTTCCATAAAGCCAGAGGCAGAAAAGCACGATTCTGGAAAGTCTAAGGGATATAATCATTAGCTACAGGTAAACATGTGCTTAAATGTTTTGCTAATCAGAGATGGACTGCTGAACCAGGGCCTTGGGAGCTGCCTTGTGACCACAGTTATTCCCTTTATGACAAGGAGTTGATCTTCAGACTGAGGTAGAATGTTTTCCTGTAGCAACATAAGCTGTTTCTGCAGAGGAAAGGAAAGGGAGGAAAGGACTGGCAATAGTTTGTGTCAGCCTCTGCTCAGGATTAAAATAGCTGGGAGCAGAGCTAAATGATGAGTACTGTCGCTGCTGTGCATATACCACCAGGTTTGCATAAAACAGAGGTTAAGGTAGCTGAGAACTGAGCTGCATGGACTAAGCCACAGAAGGAGAAGTGTAATGCAGAAACATCAAGGTCTGGCGTATTTGATAGTGACTCTGGGTGGAGAGAGGCATGAGAAGTTTGCACAATACTTGTCTGCCAGCTGTCTAGCTCCAGAGAGTGCTGATCCATAAGAATCTCACATCTCATAACAATGCCATGAGCAGAACGAAGCCTCTATTGCATTTTGCACCACACTGATCCCCCTGGCTCAGTGGCATCCCCAGTGTTTCCAGGGCTAACAGGTGAGATTGCCCTCATGCAGATCATTGCTTCAGAACTGTGAGGACTCCTGTGACAGCACATGTTTCTCAGCCAGCTTTGCCCATGCCTCCCATCACTTGAAGGCCTCCAATGCTCTTTCCCCTGAGCAGCTACAGGCTGGCACCACGTCCTCACACCTCTCATGGCAGTGGAAACTGCTGAGGTCTATGATGCTGTGCAGGAGCAGCTTGGGGGAGGACTGGCAGCACCCTTGGCCCCACAAACAGCCTCTGCATGTTTCCCCTATGGCATGGTAACTCACCTGGCATACACAGAGCACCCATGTGAGTCCCATCTGAAGGCTTACAATGCGGATGGTGGGACAAGCCAGTCCTGAGGGTAAGCTCGAAGGCTGGTGTCTCTGACATGCATCCCCAGCTTTGCCTGTGTCAGTGTCTCGGGGTCAAACCAGTGGTTGAAGTACTTTGTCCATGCCTGTGCTGCTTCAGATGTGAGCTTAGTAAAAATTGTTGTTGAGAAACCAGATCTGGACCATGTTCAAAAGCCAAACTAATTCTCTTTGCTTCAGGCCTTGAACCCTTTAATTTGCTGCTATTGGAGGCTTATCCAGCTGCTAGCTACAAACTCTTCCTGCTGCAGCACTATGCTGTGTTATGCTCCTGCTCTACTGTAAGGGAAGAGACAAGGGAAACATGGGATTTAGAAGGATTTTTGATTTAATATTTCAAAGCTTTACAAAGGACTCTGGTAGGGGTCGGTGTAGGCTCCTCATTCTAACTGAGAGTTTAGATTAAGAAAAACAAGCCGTTGATTCATTGCCTCGGGTCTTCAGCTGTGCAAACCAGCAGGGCATTGATTTATAACGGGTGAGAGTCTAGGGCAGTCTGGTAGCCCACAACATAAGTAAGCCCACAAAAGGCTATATAAGCATGCAAAAGGATAGTGTTTCTGGTCTTTATTGTTTTTTAGCTGCTTAAAGACCATCTATTTCAGTAGGTGTCAGAGGATTAATAACTTTGAGGATCTGCCATCTTGCACATCATTTAAAAGGCCCTAATGGGGTAAGGGAGCACAGACAGATTTGCTGAGGTTCTGCGTACCTCGGCACCTGTGACAGTCTTTCCAAATTCATACAGTCAAGCAGAGAACACTGGCATGTGCAACAGGAAGGAAGGGAAATCTCATTGTGCGTGGTAAGAGATGACAGGTTTAAGCCACTGTGCCTTATGAAAGAGGACACCAGGCTGTCTGTGGGAACAGGGAACTAGATGGGAGTAGTGAGTGTGGAAATGCAAAGGAGCAACATGCATGGCAAGTTGAAGACATTTCAGTGTACGGTATATACCAAAACGAAAAAAATCATTGTCTATGATTTCAAGCCTAATTGCTGTTCCTTGAGGGCCTCAGTATAACAGATTATTATTGATGTGAAAGCAAGGGCTTGCTAGGAAACATGGTTAAATAAAATTTTGAACTCTAAAAGCTTTGATCATGGGGCTGATTTTGTGTCCACTTCAACCTAACTTACTTAATATATAGAATAGCTCATGACAGCATTTTTGATAGTAGTCAGGTATAAAGCTGGATTTTACTTCATTTGACCACCCATCAGTGAGAAATTAAGAGTCAGTTAGCAGTGCAATGTAATGCATTGAAACGTGACACATACTGCACTAGTCAGCCACACTGCAGGTTATAGACAACATCACACATTGCATTCAAATAGCTGGATTGTCAGGTCTGTGGAACATCATGAGGTTTGCCTTCAAGTGCTGTTCTGCTCTGAAAAGCAGGCTTTAAAAAGCTCACTGTGTGGCTCCATGTTTATTGCATTGCTCTAGTCCTTGTCAGATCACACTGCTTAGAAGAAGATGCTTTCTTCTTTCTAGTTGCCAGCTCAGAGTGGGATCAGAGAAGAAAGGTGGCTTGTTCTTCCATGTCAACTCAAAGAGTGTAAGTGACACATGAATGATTTCATCCCTTTATGTTTTGCACTATGCTTGGGCAGCCCTTGTTGTCTCACCCAGTAACTGCTGCTGGAGCACAGTATTTGCTTCTTATAGAAGCCGTCTTTACCTTCCCTGCCTGGTGTCATTTAGGTTAAGACAGTTAGTCATGAAGTGGCTGCAGTGCTGTAAGCTGTGTTTCAAGGTAAGTCAGCTCGCAGATCATTTGGTCAGCTAAGAAGCTGTAGTATGGCCTCCTTCTTTTGATGCCTGTTCTCAGAGGTCTGCCCAGCCTTAGACTCCCAGGGCTAGGTAAAGAACACCATCAGACACAAAAGGGTATGCATTTGCTTGTGCTTGCATGGATCAAAATCCCATGCTAACAGATGAGAGAGGAGCCAAATGAAGTGACACATGGGGCACTGAACACATCTGTCAGAGAAGTCTGTGAGAAAAGCTGAGTACAGTTTCACTGTGGTGTGATGCAGTGCTCATTCCTTTTCAGTAGCTGCCGACTGGGCCTTCTGGGTCTCATCTAGTTCTCCTGAGTAGCTGCCTCCTACCCTTTCTCTCCTCCTTTCTTTCTCTTTCTTTTATGCAGTTTTTCCTCTTGGTTCAGCAGTGTGGCATGGATGGACATACGCTGAGAGTTTGGCCCTGTGCTCAAAAGAGGGTCTCCAGGAGGCAGGGGTCAGAAAGGGCTGGGCAGGAGGAAAGGCATGAGGAGGTGTGAGCACCAGCACAGCACGGTGTCCTTGGGGTTTGTGCTTTGTGGGGGTGGTAGGTTCCACCTGAAGGTCTTATGGTTGGGGTGTCCTCAGGTGTCTCTTCCTTATGAATCCTGTCATCTCTGTGGGAGCTGACCTCACTCTTGAAAGCTGTTTTTCAGCTGTGCTATTCAAGAGTCTCTCTCCACTACTCAGACAGCTTTTGTTCACTGACTTCTAGGGACAAAATAGCCTCTGACCCTCTTTGTCCAGCCTGTCTGGTATCATGATCAGCCTGTTCAGAAGCCGCTCATGTGAAGGCAGAGGAAATGGAACTTGATGGCTTTACTAGCCTTTTTTGTTAACCTTGTTTCCATGGGAAAGCAAGGTAACACGTGCAGATGCAACGAGTTTCCCACCAACTAAGGAGATGGCTTATAATAATATTGATGCATCTGATTTCTTCTGACGTGCCTGTGGGTCTCTTGAGCTACTCTGTAGACAGTCTGCTAGGAAAAGCTGATAGTGAGCAGTCTTTGCTTTTCCCAAGCATTTTTTCCAACATGCTTCTTTGTTTTCTTCCTAATCCACCTTGCAGTGAGGTCATGATCTCACGTGGGCTCCTATCTACACTATCTTAACAGAAACAATTACACTTTCTGCTTTAATTCACAGTGAGCTCCACCCTCCCTTCCAAAGCTGGAGGATGCATTTTCCCTCAGCTGTAGCTGTGTAGCTCTTGCTGACTTAAAAAGATCAGACAGGTACATGATAGGAAGCACCCAACCTCCTTCAGGGTTCCCACATATATTGCCATGGGGAGAGAATCATCCTTGCTTGCTTCTGAGAATGAACTGCTCGACCCCCTCCCTAACCTCTGAGGGAGAGGAATTAACTCAGAAGTAAACACTGCCTTCAGATACAAGCTGCTTATCTGAGTCCTGAGCAGGGGCTTTGTACAGGAACCCCTTAGGAGGTGCTCCATCACATGCTTCCCCTCCAAAGCAAGCAGTCAAGTGGTGAACCCTCCAGCAAGACATGGTGATACAGCTTAAACTAACGTACTTACCCACCACAGCAGCCTTAAGCAGTTTCCCCTGGCTGTTGGCACTGCTCTGACACAGGGATTCCCTGCACTTGCTGTGTTGCCTCACATCCACAACCTTGATGGTCAGGTGAGGTTCCAGGACTGCTGCCTTTGGCAGCATCCCCAGCTGTGTGTGCTGAGTTTTGGTGGAGATGCTCCCCTGCCCCCATGCTGGCTGTGCAGTCCATAAATGCCCCTTGATGATCTCCATCACTGTCCTTGGGAGTGGTGGTGGGTTAGCAGATTAGTCGTAACTTAGTAAGAGGGAAGTCATCTGTGAGGCAGTAGTAACAAAGAAAATAATTATCCTCTCCATTAAGAGCAGCTTAGCAGTTTAGAGGAAGATGAGAGCAAAGGATTGTTTCCTCCTTTTATCTCTTTACTAGAGAAACAGGGGACGCAGAGGCTCTGCTGTGCTCAAGCAGCCAGACAGGCAGGTGGGTGACAGTGGGGGCAGAAGTAACAATTCTCTCCTTCCTCATCCCCATTTCCTGCTAAGGATGGAAAAGAGGGAGGGGAGTCAGTGGCCAGAGAGGACACTGCTGATGGTGACACAGCAGGTGAAAACCTGCTGGGAGTCTGTAAGAGATACAGGAGGAAAGAAGTGAATAGCTGATGACAAGTGGAACTAATGAGACCTGGTTTCAATACATTTTTGTCTCATGGTTGGTTGTCAGTCCAATTTAAACTTCTCCTGTTGTTGGGGCATTAATAACGCTTCTCGTCTGTGTGGGCTGTCTTTAGTCTAAAAAGCTGTGAGTTCAGCCTGCAGGCTTTCTGCATTTGGGACACAGGTACTCTGTCCTCTACCTGGACCTCCTTCTTTTTTTATGAAAACCTTTCATTTATGCTGTCATGATAGTGGAATTCAGCTAAAATTTTACAGTGAGCTCAAGGGAGCGAGGGAAGGAAAGGAAGACATTTGAATGGACAGACACATGCATTAACACCTCTGCACAAAGAGCATGGTTGTGTGAATCCCATTTCCTTAGGAAATGTGGATCAAAATGTCTGATATTTCAGCAAGTGAAGGGTGGACTAAAACACTCAGAGGGCCTTGGGAAAGTGAAGGACCATGCAAATGGGATGCTCAGTTTTTATTGTCTGTCTTCTGTCATTGTTCTAGAGAAAGAGAAATGCCACACATGATGCCTGAAATCTGCCAGCATCTACCTCCAGCTGCTCCCCTGCAATTATCTTTTAAATGGCAGAAATTGTTTTCTGCTCTTGATCTCTCACTGCTGCCTTCTTCTTCATCCTCTTCTTTTATTTCATAAATATCATAAAATCACCACTTCAAAAGAGGGAGAGAGGGAGACATTAATTAAGAAGCTTGTATTCTAGTTTGAGGCTTTCACTGATAATCAGAAACTGCTTGAGTTGCGCTTTCAGGGGTCTGTAATATGAACAGAATCTCTGGATAGGGAGACAGGCTGTAATTAATTTCTCTCTCCAGGATGATTACAGATATAAATAGTAAAACAAAGACAGGCAAATATCAGCAGAGGTGCCCACATTGCATGTACTCCATCATAATGTTGCTCAGTAGCAGATTGTTTTCTACTCAAGGTCAGTGGTTCACAGCACGAAAAGGATATGCCACTGAATTCCCAGGAGGTCACTTTTCCTGGCCTTTGCTAGGACAACACCTGATAAATCACCACTTTCAAGACACTTTTCCAAGTGTCAGGCATAGCAAAGAAACTTTTTCTTCTCATCCCACCCCTATCAGAAACCTGCACTATCAGAAACCTGTCCTGTGGAGGGCTGGCAGCAGAAACTAGTTAAGCTGGGGTATTTTGAGTGTTAGTGCAGCAGCATTGTGGAAAGCATGAAGTCTCAGCAAGGAGATGAAAGGGAAGGATTGACAGAAGCCTCTAGCTGCTTTTCAGCATCTCAGGTTTCATGGGAAAAAAAAAGTGCCTTGCTGCCAGGGCTCTGCAGCAAATTCAAAAGAAAGAGCAAGTCTAGTGTTGCAGCACTGAGCAAGTTTGCAGACAGCCTGCAAAAAATGACGTCCATTTGTTTGAGCAGGTGCTGTCTCCACAGCCAGTGCTGACACTTTCGGTGTCTTCAACATGAAATGTTTTGTTGCTGAATGAAGCCCGGGGAGAAGAGGGAGAAGGCTGGGCTTATACAGGTTCATGTGTTCTTCTCAGACAGACCAGTGGCTTGGGCAATGCTCTGGGCTACATGCTGTAAGACAGCAGCAGGTAGGGCTGCGCGGAGAACATGTCCTTGCTTTCACATCCTATGAGGATGGTGAGATGTAATGTTCTGGAGATGTGGCTCTTCTGTATGCCCCTTCATCCAAAGCTAAGGGAAAGGCAGTGAGATAACAGCCAGCTCTTTCCTAGAGCTCTTCATTAGCAGCCATCAATGCTTTTTCAAAGCAGGTCAACATTATCATTGACTATTTTATAGAGGGACAATGAGGCATGAGGATACACAGAGCAATTCACTCACAATCTCCGCTAGCAACAGGTACCGTGTCTTCCATGACCCATGTTGTGCCTGACCCCAAACCTACAGCTTCCTTTAAGGGCAAATAAGCTCAAAAGAGATAAACTATGAGCAGCTTCCAAAGCAAGCTGATGCCATAGCAATGAAAACTGCTCCTGTTGTTCTTTCCAGGCTTGTCAACAGCACCATCAGGTTCCAGCTCTGCATATATGTTAGCAGTAGGAATGGAGGGATAACTCACTTGGAAGCTTTCTTCTGGGGTTTATATAGTGATTTTATCAACTTGTTCTCATGCTGACAACCTGCCTAAAATCAAGGACTTTGCTCTGAAAACAGGGACTGCAGTATCTACTTTTAAATAAGCAGAAAGGAAGCAATAGTCAGGGACTGGCTGAATAATGCAGCAGACTCCCTTCCAGAGGAGGAAGGATCGAGCTGATGGTGGGTCAGAAATTGATTGTCAGGTGAAGAAAGATGTAGGAGATATTGAAAGGTCCAGAGAAGGTCAATGAAGATAGAAGTGTCATTGAATTTATAGATGATGAGAGATCACAGGGACTCTTTAGCCAGAAATGATGACTAGTTACAGGGAGACTTGTCTGAGACATTCACAATGATTAAAGATGGAAAGTGAAATTGATTGCTCCTTCCTTTCTTTCCTTTTTTTTTTAAAAAAAGCACCTCTGTCCTGCAATGTAGGAACAAGGGGTCACTCACCGAAATTAAAGGGCAGCAGCTCTAGAGCTGAAAAAAAGAAACCTTTTTTCTTTTAAAAATGCTGCATGTGGTTTATCCATGGAATTTATAGTCCCTTTCCCCGAGGTCATGGAGGCAAAGGCTGTGGCCAGATTTTAAAGAGGCTGGACTAATTTCACAGCCCTTTACAACATATATGGCTACCTGAGGCAAGGCAAAAAGTGCAGGTATTGAATCACATGCTTTGGGGAAAAACCTTAGAAATCCTTCTTTGAGACAGGATGAACATCTCCTTGTCAGAGCATGGCAGGCAGCTGGAGTTTAAACATGCCCATCCTTGTGCACGACTCCTTTGTGGGGGCTTTCTGCCTGATTATAGAGGCATTTGAAGGGTACATGAACCTCAGCTGAGCTTCTCTTATCCCTGGAATGGGATCTTAACAAAAAACTCACCTTCATGGCAGCCCTAAGCCATGAATCAGTGCACCCTGTGCCTCAGGGTTGTCAGCTCCAGCAGAGGGGTGAGGAGCATGGCAAGGGACAGCCCTTCTTTAACCTGGTACAGCTCCACTAGGACAAGCTTATTTGTCAGAGTCCACAGTTATCCTGGGAACTATTATTTATCTGGTGACTTTTCTCTTGCCTTTCCTTGGGTGCAACAGGGGCAGGGTGTTGCAACAACTCAGTTCCAGCACTGTCAACCTCGTGCAGCAGTGTGCTGACAGAACAGAAGGTGGCTGCAGAGGCAGTGAAGCAGCGTTTCTGCACCCAAGGAGTCAGTCAGGGTGGAAGGGTGGGCACAGGGTGGGAGATGTTGCAAGGCATGGACAGGATGGATGTTAATTAGGTACATGCTGGTTTGTGAAGCACTTGTGAGAATCAAACATTATTGTCAGACTGGCAAGATGTCAAAAAAATAAATACACACCAAGCCTAGCACATGGCTCTTGAATTCTCTCCAGAGTAGCTGGGATCTGGGTTCAGAGCTGAAGCACAGATCCAGCTCTCACATTTATCATGGCCTTGTCTTTTCTTAAGGAAGGTAGCAACCATCAGGTTTTGTTCTTTGGAAGGAGACGGTTTTATCATTCATTGGCCGTGAAACTCTATCTGCTTGGGAAAATAGTGAACAGGGGACAGGTAAAGCTGCAAATCTGCTGTGATGTGAGTCCCAGGGCAATTCTGCCAAGGATGAAGAACCCGCCATTTTGACAGCTGAGCCATAATGATAAAATTACAGCCTTCTAATGTGCCATAGATACCTCATGCAAGAGTAAAACGTGGTCTGGGCTTTCACTTTTGAGGGCTGGGATTCAGTTTTGTTTGCAATTCTGTCTTCAAAGGAAGATGGTGATGGAGCATGTATGGTTGTTTGAAAGAGAGCTTGTCCTCTGGCAAAACACGGGTTAAAGACATTTATTAGTTCTGGAGTCTTCACTGGAAACATCTGTAATCATATCCCTGTGTCCTGGAGAGTCATCAGCCATTTCCAGTTTAAGGGGAACACAAGGCTTGTAATGCTCTTTCCCAGTATTTTTTGAAGCAGGGATTACATGCCAGTGTCGCTAACATTACTTTTTCATGTCAGTGGTCTTCTGGCTAGTCTTTTTTATCCAACAGCAGCCATGACTAATAGCTGAGGTTCTTTACTGCTCTATTCTGCCACCAGACATAAGTTTTCCCATGTCACCAGTCAGAAATCGTGGGATAATGTCATCGTATTGACAGTGCTGTCAGCTCACTAAAATATTGCATGATGTCCTCCCAGTGACCACTTTGGTTGGGCAAAGCTGTTATCAGTCTGCTTTCCTGCAGAGTTTTGTGGTAAAATCCCCCTTCAACTGCACATGATTGACATACTGACCTTATCAGGATAGCTTCATGGTAAGTGCTATTTAAATGCGTAAACCCTTATTCTCTTCCTTGTCATTGCATCCTTCACCTGTATTGTGCATGGCCAGCTGGAGAGGATGCTTTAACTAGCAGTGGACTGTTCCTCAAACTGACAGAGCAGGGCAGACTTGTGAATTTTTCCCAAATCCCCAGATGGTGCCTTCCACTGAGATTGCTGTTGATCAGGTGGAGCTCTTTTCCATCTGGGCTATAAACATACGCATACACACAGAAGGATTATCAATAATGCAACAGTGACTGTGATGAACCGTGATAGGTGGTGACAGGAAGTGGGAGATGAATACATTCAAATCAGTGTGCTTGGCAGGTATGTGAAATATTATTGTGTTAGAGGTGGGACCTTTAGTGCTTTAACGCCAATACCCCAGGTGAGAGATCCAGTACTGATGCTGTCAGTCAAATTTGATTTTCTGTAGGTTCTTCTCACCCATCACTGTGGTGTAGCAGTACCTTTTCTCAAGCAGTATCACTGGTGTTTGTCACAGGTGGTTCTTTCCTCTTTCCTTCTTTTCTGGATCCAGGAGAAAGAGAGCAAAATTAGAATGGGCAAATAGAGAGGAGGAGAGTGGGTGCATCGGTGGGAGCTGTGTTACAATGGGGACTGCGTGGCACCGCAGGCCACTGAATAGCTCTAGCCAGACCCCCAGTGCTAAAGCAATCAGGAGATGTGAAAGGCAAGGGGAGAGAGAGATTTGACTGCAAAGATATCACTCTTATGTATGCAAGCGTGATTACTTTTTGAGACCATGAGGGAAAATGGGAGGTGAAGTTTTCCAAACAGCCCATTGATCAGGCTTATGCCTTTCTTGATCCTTTAGTCAGGAAGGGATGAAAATATTTCTAAATTTGAACCCTGCCTTCACAGTCTGAGGTATACTTTATCTTATGGAAAAGCAAAATGTCCTGTGATCTTTTACGCTTGTCTTCTCCTCTGATCCTTCTTTCTGGGAATGATTCCCCTTTTTCAGCCTGATGAAATCAAGGCTGAAAAGAGCAGTGTGGTTGACAGGTCCCTTGGCAGTCTGTGCGTGTTGAACTCTTGAATGAAGGTCACACCAAATGATTTGTGGATGATCTACGTGCAGTTAAACATGTTTGCACAAAACGCTCATCAAATAATTCTGAATAATGAGTGCAGGTGCTAAAATCTGCATGTGTCTGCAGGCATTTCATGATCAGAAGTAAGAACTTAAAATTTGCCAGCTTAAGTTGTTCCTGACAGAATAATCAGCACGCTCTGCTGTGCTCTGTGGTTGCACCCTCTGTTCTGTGCCTGAATTACAGATACAGGAGATGCTCAGTGCAGTTAGCCTTCCCCATGTGGACGTTTTAACAAGCCAATTTTCTCATTCTGCCATGCAAGAAATCTCAAAAGCAGACTGACTGCAAGATAGGTTGTGTTTGAGGAATTAAGAATTAAAACCAAAACACTCTCATGGCTCAGATTCAGAGGAGACTAGAGGTGACCAAGTGCCAGTTGCACTCATTGGTAAGTTTTTATGAAACAAGACTGTTGCGTTGGTAATTACGCTGGTCAGCCTTTGGGTGCTTGTTTCCTGATTTTACACACAGCATTCATGCTACACCCTGCTCTGTTCTGAGAAGAGATGACTTGGTAAAGGCTGACTTTGTGTGAACCAGTGAGCTGTGCTGGTTCAAATCCCCAAAGGCTGCATCCAAATGTGAGTGAAGGAGAGGAACCAGTGACCTGGGTGAGATCAGCACCACTGCTCATCATAGCCTGGGCTACATGAAGACAGCCACAGCAAAACCCCCTGCAATCCATGAACCTCTGTGTGGGCATGGAGGTCACGGAAAGAAACACGTGCATCTCATGTATGAGCAATTTGGACTGTGGTCAAGAACTAGGCAGAACTGGTGACTGGGCAGTTCTCTTTCCTCCAAGGGGCTTTCTTCTCTAGAAATACTTTTGACCACTTAATAGTGTATATGGTACAGAAGTGTCCAGTTTTCCTGACCCTACAAAATCATGTCAAAATGTTTCTCTGGCCAAGAGTCAGCAAACAACATATATTTCCTAGAGCCAAGCCTGACAGAAATGTTGGGAGAGGTTTACAGGCACGAACTGACAAAGCCTGGCCAGGAGTTCTATTTCTTAATGGTGGGAGGGGATCTGTCTAACTCAGACATGAGAATGGGGCTATGGTTGCTTAATCCACTTTCCATCACAGCTGGGGCTATCAATTACCTGCAGCTCCTGCGCTGGCATGCCTCTGTCGTGGGATAGATTCCACATTTGAGCTGCATTTGAATTGCTTGTGAGTCTTGGCTCAAGAACCACAGGCTGGTTGCTCCTGATTAAAGGCCAGAGGTGGTAAAATAGAGACATGGGGCTAAATGTCTTTGCTCAAACTACTCTAGCACCTGTACCAGTGCTGGTCAGTAACTGTACAACAACCTAGAGTAGCTGCATCTCTGATGGACAGGATAGGACTCCCTGAGACGGCAGCATCTGTTCCCTGGATTTAATCTGTTTTGTTTAAAAACAGAGGACTGCAGTCTTTAGGGCTGTTGGCTTGGCATATTATGGGGGTACTGTATGCAAATGTAATTATACACATGAACGCCCCCTGAGAAAAATCCAAATAATTCTTAAATTGGCACAGAGACAATGCTACTATTGAGTTTAAGGTGGTCAGCCTGCTGGACATTGCATTTCAATTACCTTTACATTCATTTGGTGCCACTGAAGTGAAGTCATTTTCACTGATTAATGCCAAGAACCAACAGATATGTTCTTCCCTTTTGTTTTCTCCTTTTCAAAATTGAATTTAGTGCTGGTGAGCAGTGCCAAAATGACAGCTCTGCAGTCTGCAGTGTTTTGTTCAGCCAAGGAACTAGTCCTAGCACAGCATGAGCAAGGGATTCTTTGCTCACAAATGGATGCACGCACTGAGGAAGCAGGAATCAGTCGGCTGCACCTCCCTTAGTGGTGCATAGTCCCAGTGTGGCAACTCTGTGAATTTTTGCATCCCTGTGTCAGCTACATGAGGCACATTTTGACTTTCCTGGTGAAAGGCATAATTTTTGGACTAGAGGGAGTAGGTGGAAGGGGATCCTATACTTGGGCAGTGCACAGACCCTGTTGTCTTGTGCCTAATGGTGGTAATGGGGTGTGCATACAGTGTGCAGTGGAGGGAAAGAGAGTCTCTTCTCTCAGAGCCAGCATTTGTTTGAACTCCCTACATCCATGTAGCACAAGGTTTCTCCAGGGGGGTTAGGTCGTGGAAGTGGTGCAACCTGGCTAGCAAGGGTCTGTGCTCGCCTGCATGTGGGCTGCTTCTTGTGCTTGGGCTGTATTATAGAACCATAGAATCATTTAAGTTGGGAAAGACCGTTAAGATCATCAAGTCTGACAGTTAACTTGACACTACCATGTCTACTGCTAAGCCATGTTCCTATTGCTTGGATGGGAATTGTTGATGCTGATGTCTCCTTGGTGTACTTTCATGGACCATGTAGATGAGCCCTCCTGTGGTCCCCTGGCAGTGGGACTGGCAGAAATCAGGTTGCATGAACTACAAAGCAGCTGGCAGGCTAACAGTGGTCTCCAGCCACCTGTCACAAACTCAGGCACATTGGCACACAGGACTAGTCTGTGATCCCTGCTGTACCTGTGAAGGCAGAGGAAAACAGTGACTTCAAATCTGGACGGGGCTTCTTGGCCCACTTAAAGCACAACCAAGCAATGTACTGGATGCAGGATCTTCAGGACAGGCCAAATGGTCCCATAGGGAAAAAGGAGTGGACTGCCAATGCTTTTGTACAACAGTGCTTCCCATTGCCATGAAGCTGCTCAACGTGTACTAATGTATGACAAAGGCCAGTTACCCCAGTCACCAGGGGTGTCACAAACAGTCTCACTGCTTGCATCTCACTCCCTTTTCCCCACCCTACCACCTCTCTTCTTGGACCCCTAGGAAGGAAGAGGAGGAAGGTGGATATTCATGACCACGTCAGGGAGATAAAAGAGAAACAAGTAGCAGGTGTGCTAGAAAGCCATTAGAAGGTATGCTTTTCTTGTGACATTTTGTTATCATAATTATTATTTCAGATGCCTTTGGAGTATAATCAACAGTTGTCTCCCCATCAATGTGCTTAGTAAAAATGTCTCAAATGCACAAGAGAATCCATTTATTGCTTCTGAGTTGCAGGAAGCTGGAATTACTGATTAAATAACCTCTCAGATCAAGTGAAGGTAAATCAGTGCTGACCACGGAGAACAAACAGTGCAGATTTTACTCTTGTGACCCAAAGCTGCACACCATCACAGTTCATCTGATCTTGTCAAATGAAAATGAAGGTGAATTATCTGTCTTTTTCCAGCTGGTGTTCCTATGATGTGGACAGGAACACCAGCATACAATAGTTTAAGGATTTGTTTTCCTCTTTGGTTTCTTGCTTGTACATTAGAAAGGGAATAGGAAAAACCATGATGCTGTCCTGTTTAATATGCTTGTGTATATTGTCTCGTGCTTAAGGTTTCCTCCAGTAAGTAATTTAAAATCTTGCTAAACATCTTTGTTGAGTATCTCACATGATTATGGACTGAATACGGCTTTCAGCTTTGCCTGAGCCATCTTCCTAATTCTGAGGGGTTTTGCAGTGGTAAGTGAGGTCAAGCCCTTGTCTTCTCAGTTTTCATTTTGGTATATTCAACACGTATGAGGAGCTGGATTTCCCACCTACTCTTTGGCTTGCTCTAACCCTTACAGAAGCAGTTTAAATACATCATTGCTTGTATTACAGCTTTATGGCCAACAGAGTGCTGATGTCTGTTCAGATTTGTTTTGACAAAAAGTGGCAGAAATTGGTCTGGGATGTTGCGTTTTCTGGGTACCACTTTTCTACAGCCATGTTCATCTCAGATTTACCATCTCCTGCTCTTTGAGGTCCCTGGATTTTACTTACTTTTTGAACCACTTGGCCAGACATGCAGCTTGGCAAATATTTAACCATGAATTTCACTGTTAAGGCTGGAACTGTTGAGAAAGATTTCTCCCCTTTTCTGCAAATTTCATGAGTAATGATAGGTTATAGCAGTCTTGTGTGTTGGACTTTCACCTTGGTTATTTTGCCAGTTTGACTCCTACAGCAGGTCCAGAAGGACAACGAAGAGCACAAGTCAAGACTGGTGTAGACAAGATGCCTGCATGTCCCAGGGATATTCCAGCACCCCGGGGGTTGTCTGTGAATAAATCTAGCTTCCAGCTGTTTGCTCTAACTTCATAAGGTTTTCAGACCTTCAAAAGATCCTTTAAAATGCTAAAAAGTCCTTGAAATTGTTAATGGGATGATGAGCTGAAGAGGCTTATCATCTTCCAGACAAGGACCTTTTCTAGAAGAGGGATTTTAATCCTATTGCATATTGGTGCAAGAAGTGGAGGGTGAGATTTATGGTCTATCATGTGCATGAGTGAGATTAGTGGATCTTAAGGGTGTCTTCTCTGGCTTTAAATTCAGTTTTCCTTTTATTTTTTATGAAAGTTGGATTGGAATGATTTTAGTACTTGCCTAAGCAAGGGATTGAAAATGTGGGTTGTGATCAGGTGGAGAAGGTCTTGGGAAAAATCCCGGAAAAGCTGTTAAATCAGCAAAAATTTCCTCAATGCAATCTAGACAGTTGGAGCTCACTTGTTTGTGACCAAAGAAGGGGTCACAGAGAGGGTTCCCACCTCTTGTCTTCTGGAACATAGTGTCTTTAGTCACCATTGCACTTGACAGCAGAGCTACAGGCAGAAGAAAATATAAAGAACAGAGAGAGCTTTCAACCACCTGCAATTTAATTTAAAGAAAAAATCAGTCTCTCTGGTTACAATCTACATACTTACACCCCTCCCATGAATCTTGAGTTAGTAAAACCTGTCTCCAGGCTGTTGGATGATCTTAATTAAACTAAATTAATTATTTATTCAAATAAAATAAGACATGCCAAGACTCTCTGGGGAGGCTGTAAGGGTAATAATGCCTCTTATTAGAAAAACGTGTCAATACCTCACATAAACCGGGGCCATTTTGTTTGTATGGGATCCTGCTTTCTTAAAGTCTTCAGGTCTCAAAACAATGAATTTTCATTTGCGTATGGTAGGAGCTCTCCACCGCTCTCGTACCATCACCCTCTTGCTGTTTTGTGTTGTGGAACTGCAAATACTAAGCAGACATTTCTTTTCCTAGGTAGCTTCTGGCAGTCTTCACCTGAACTTTTAAGATCATTTATACAGACTGGAAACGAGTAATGCCAAGAAGATACTTCTTTTCCATGACACATTGTGAGTGATTCTTGCATAAAATTGCCAAGCACTTGACAAAGTCATAATCACTAACTAATGATCCATAATGCAATTGCTATAATTAGTGGCATTATTGATATTACCTTACTAGAGTAATGGGACTCACTTAACCTTTGTAGCAAAAGAAATTGGGGTATTGATGCTGACAAGGACTGGCATCAAGTGGACAATAAACAGTCTGTACAGCAGTTACTTGATAACATCCCTGTAGCTTGGTCTCTGCTACTTACCATAGCTATGTGGCTGGTTTGGAACTGCAAGAATTTGGAGCAGTGGATAGTCCTTTTTCCACTCCAGTCTGCTCAGACCTGTCAAGGGTATGCCTTGACTGAAAGGTTAAGTGTGCTCCAAGTCCCATGAGCTATGGATAAGCCCTATGTGTCCATATTCTTCATAGGAAGAGTCAGGTATCTGAGTCCAGCCCAGAGTGGAGATACCTGCTGGTGGGCAGAGCTGGAGTGTGCTTGACCCTCTCCAGGGAGGTGTGTGGGACAATGCATCCCTGCAGTGGCCTGGACCTAGAGGTACATCTTCAAGGGATGATGGGGTGCTCCCCATGGTGTCCCATTTTGGGAGCTTTCCCAAGAGCTGGGCAGCTCTGTGGTGAGCCATGCTTGTTTTTTCCCCCCAGCAAGGAACTGGACTGAGACCAACCACCCACTAGATGACAGCATCTCTAGCTGCTAAGAGGCTGTGCTGGATTCAGCAGGTTATCACAGAGGAAGAGGCTGGCTCAGATTTCTTTGTGAAACCAGCAGCCAGAAAGAGGGGTTTTCTTAGACAGATCTCCTCGAGCAAGGAGGTGAAATGATAGATGACATATGATGGTCATGTGGCACAAGGTGCAAGCTACTTCGGGCTGAAGTCCTGTAATAAAGCCTTTGGGAAATCAGCATCTTTTTTTAACGACTACAACATATTATATTGTCCTCTTTCTATTTGTTTTAATAGAAAATATCCACCAAACATGTTCATCTGCGCACAGGCTGTCCTCTTTGAAGGCGGGTGATGAGGATGAGCACCACCTCTGTTCCCACTACCTGTTGCAGGCAGGCTACGCAATCATGATGTTCCTCTTGGCTTTGTAATTGTACACTTCATAGCTTGAAGAATAATAATGGTAATAAGGTCTGGAGAAAGAAACCATGTCAGTATGGAGCTCTTGCCCTCTTGCTGGAGCCCCGTTTGAAGGGTGCAGTAGGAAGCACTGAGAGGGGTTGCTATGGAAAGCTGCCTTTCACCTTAGCAAAACCATCCCTCTCACCAGCTCACCCCATGTGAAGGAGCTCCCCCCCCCGTCCCCCGTCCCCCCCCCCAGCTTCGTGGCTGCATCCAGTCTCACAGAGCCTCAGCAGGGCTGGGTGAGGGCCAGCCTGATGGCTCTGTCTTGCTTGTCGGGCCAGCTACCTTGGTGCCGTTCCAAAGTTATCTCCTAATTAACCTTGACACAAGCCTCAGCTTTCCAAAAGCCTGCTGGACCTCTGAAAAATTCAATTTTTTCTCTGATGAGGTGCATTCAGATGAGTTTCAGCTTAATGGGGCCAACAGTCCCTGAAGTGTACAGGTGGATGCTTAACTGGACTTGTCCTCTTCATCACAGGGAAAACTTGCTACATGCTAAAAAAATTAATTTGCTGATCTTTATAAAATCTATTTATAACAAAATCTACAAAGAAGAAATGAGATTGAAAACTGACTCCAGACACCACTTAGTAAGAATTATTTCATGCCAGTATGTGTTAAATTCGATATCTATTCCATTCATGCAGTGTAGTTTATTAAAATGAACAGCATCTCAAATATGCATTTCTGCATTCAGTTACCTCAGCCTATTCTTGATGGATCTATTACTGCTGAAGGATACAAATTTCTGCCGACTGTGAGAGAGTTCATGGCCATTTGATGGTGGGGAGAAAAAAAAGAAAAAGGGGCAAGTTGAAGGCATAAAGTGTCTTAGCCTAAAAATAGCAATGAGAACTAACCAGCAGGAGACCCACATCAGAGCAATATATAGGCTGTCTGTGGCCTTTCTGGTGACAGAGCCTGACTGCCACATCACTGCTAACAGATGGTTTATTGTGGACGTTTTCCACGGAGAAGGAGGCATTTTTCTGGGGCCATCCTGGGAGATAGTGTACTCTAACCAGCCTTCAGAAACATCCCAAATCACGAGGGTTTGGTTTTGCTCGAGGCAACAGATGAGGTTCCTCCCCAGACCCCACCACCTCTTTATGCCACCAGCCCCGTCCAGCTCTGCCCTTGGGACCTCTCCACCAGCAGGTGCCTCTGCCCCATCCCTGACAGTGTCTCTGGCCAGGTTTGCTCCGTCCCCTCCTGCAGTGGAGCTGCCCTCACGCTGTGCCTCTGCAGCCCGACCTCTGGGTGCCTCTCCAGCACCTGGAAGCTGTGCACCTGGCTCTTGGTTTCTCACACCATCCAGCCACTTATAATGTCTCTGTCCCAGGGACTAAATCGAGTGTTTAATGGCCTCCCAAGGGGAAACCGTTGTAAAAGCTGCAGCAGTAAATATAGTCCAAAGAGTCCAAGAAAGCAAAGAACAACTAGGTGTGTTGGCTGATTTAAATGGGCCATCTTGGTTTCTCTGTCTCACATCTTCACTTTTCTAAATTCCTTGCCTTCACCTCTGATGCTTTGCTATATTTAGCTTGATAACTAACTGTATTTCCAGTAACCTTGCAAAGCATTTTCAGCAGAATGAATATGCAAGATCCTACCTGAAAGTATGATGTTATTTTGTGTTACATATAGTCTTATTTTTCTGGCATTTTCCCTACTGGGGTGAAGAATCTTAAGACACGTATGTGCCTGGCGGTTTTAGAGTGCTGCCCAAGTGCTAATTACTTGTGTGAGGTAAGCACTTTGTTTAGCTTTAAAAAGAGGGGAAAGATGAAGCTGATGGAGGAAAAGGCTTGCTAAAAAAGTCAGAAGAGAGTCCATGGCTGAGCAGAGGCTGAAGCCATGGACGCTGGTGTGTGTTAAGTCTGGTAAGTCAAAGCTCTCATTGCTACTGTAAGCCTGCACTGACTTACACGATTAGAGATTTTGCACCCTTCCCTTTCTGGCACATGGTGAACACCTGACTTCAGAAAGTCAAGTGCTTCTTCATGGGTGATAAAAATAAATGTACTGCAAACCATTAGCCATCATTGGAAAAGTAGGGCAGGGGCTGTGCTGGGGTGTGCGGCTTACAGCTGGGTTGTGATACCCGGCATCTGTTACGCCGATCAGCAACAGCTAGAGATGCGCTGTGTGCTGGAGCACACCTTTGCAGATTGACTCATGGAAACAGCTGAAGTTTTAGCCCTGTAAATCAGGGCTTCCACAAGACATCGGGTAGGGTTATAAATCAGTGGGTCAGTCCAGCACCGGAGATATCTTTAAAAGGAGTACATTTTTGCCAGGGTTAAATCTTCCCAATCAGAGGCCTCCGTTTGGAGCCTGGCTTTGTCATACAAGACTAATTGACAAACCTCTGTGCTATAATATTATCCCTGTCACCCCACTGAAATGCAATAGTAATGCTGGCTTCTATAAATCAACCTGATCTTAAAAAGGAAAGTTAAATGAGCATCGCATTATAAACCACAAAGCACATTCATCACTCTGCTACAAACCATAAATATGACAAGTACATCCATCAATTCAGCACCTTTCTTTCAGGTCTGCCTAAATGGACTTTAGTAACTTAATGGCTCCAGAAAGCTTTCCCTTCTTAAATACACTGTGGAGCCTGGTTTTTCATTTACCATGGTTAGCAGAAGTGAAGCTCAGCCATCTGTAGCCATGTTCCTGTGCCAAGAGCTCCTGCAAGGGAAAAATCCACCTCTTCAGAGGGTGCACCTAGAGTAACTCCCTTGGAAAAGGTTACTGTCACGCTGCTCCACTGCTAGTGCTTCAGCTGTACGAACTGGCAACAGTTGGATGTCTGCCTACTATAGCCATCGAGCTAGGCAAACTAGAAAACACTCTAGCTGAAAAGGGATAAACAGATCTAAAGTGAAGTTTTCCATGATTTGCTGTCAGACTGTAAAGATTTATTGAGTGGGTACTCTGGATCCCTGATAATACCATGTTTCCATTACCAGCCTGGTGGATGTGCTAGGGAATTATTAAATCTGCAGAGAAGAGTAAGCTGGAAGGGATGCTGCACATGTCTGGAAGGCAGGATTTCAAATGGCTAATGGGAAGAATAGCTCTGGAAAACAGTCTGAAGACTGCTGGGTCCTCTTCTGGATGTGGTATCACCACACTGCAAGAGAGGTCTGAGCCAACTGGTGACAGTCAAAGAGCGAGCAGAGAGGGTGGAAAACAAGTGGGTGAGGAAAGAGTGAAAGAACTGGGCTTAACCAAAAGAAGAGGTGACTGAAGGCAGACATGACAATGATCTCTAAACACACAAAAAGCCACAATAAGGAGAACAGGAATACACTTATCCCACCCCACCCCACCCCACCCCCCACCTCCCGTCTGCTATGGTGAGGTAAAGAAATAATGGTTTTAAGTTGTAGAAAGAGAGATTTAGGTTTGGCATTAGGACTAAATTTCCCAATAGTAATGGCAGATAAAGCAGTAGAGTAGGTTGACTGGGAAGGCAGTGACATCTTCATCGTGGGAGGCTTTGAAGATCTGACTAGGCAAACAGTAGACAGTGCCTTGTGGAAATGGGGTGGACAAGATGTTGTCTGAGTGCTTCCAGCCCTTTTTCCTATAATTCTATGTTTGGCTAGCAACAGAGCTGTTAGTCCTGTTAGTCTTACAGGACATAACAGTCCATGCTCCTCTGCCTGCCCATTTTCCCATGCGCAGTTAGATATTGGAGGAAGCATACCTAGCAGTTTCCCACTTGCATCTTCCTTATCTCCTGCTGAAGGACACATGTAGATGAACCATTCCACCTTCCCTTGTTTCTCTTGATCCTCTGGGGTGAACAGCAGTGGAGCTCAGCCCAGTCCTGTTATGCGGAGGGGAACAGATGGACTTCAGAAGCAGCACATGTGCAAATCCTCGTGGAGGCATTGCCACCAGAACACTGTGCACTCCCAGAAACATCTTTTAAAAGTCACATCCCAGGCACTGCTTTTAGATAGAGCAGCTGACAACACAAAGACTGGCTGTAAAATATCTAATCCCCCGAGGAGAGTTGCAGTAAAGCTAACAAATGCTATGTTAAGCCCAGTGGACAAGGATCCTGCCATGGCTAGCACTCTGGGGGCAGAGGTGGTTTGAGATGGGTGGAAGAATCTCTAGAAGAGGTTTTTGGAGAAAATGTCAAGATTCCATACTTGCTGCCTGTTGTTGTGAGGGTCTGCACCTGATGCTGTGGGGCTGACGATGTTCCTCCGGATCATCAGAGCTGAGACTCTATGATACTGGTGCTGACCCCCAGCTCCCCTCCGCTTGTCTGGAGGAGATATTGCTGCCCTTCCATCCCAGCAGCACTCTCCCACTTGCACTCAGCTACTGTGCCACAGAGCACAGTGCAGCTGTAGCTCCCCACACTGCCTTGGCATGGCCAGCAGCAAGACAGCACCTTCATGGGCCTGGCTGGGAAGGGGAGAAGAGTGGGGTCAATCCTGCCTGCCTAGATCCCACACTGTCAGCTGGCCTTGCAGCCAGTGGAACATTCTGGTGGGTGTTTTTTCACTTCAACCATAAAATATCTTTTGAAATCATCAGGAAATGTGTCAGCTTGGAAAAAACCCGAACAAAGAGCAGCAGCTTTTCCTTGCCCTCCCAGCAAACCATGGACATAAGCAGATGCCTGGGGTAGAATAAGAACAGGGCAAGCACATGTCCTACTGCTTCTAATCAACTTCCCTTGTTAAATAATTTAGGTCAAGTCAATACACAGAAATCACAGCAACTGAGTTAAGTGGGTGCTGAGAAAGCTGTAGGTTTATTCTGTTCGGTTCAGTGTTGCACCTGAAGCCTGGGTAAATTCATTAGGGCAAATGACAGGCAGTCATGCTTATCCAGGTGGTGGGCAGTGCTGCAGACAAGGAGCTGGTGGTCACCTGAAGTGGAGCTGACTCCAGGGACAGGCAGGACCTCACCACTGACCTGTTATGTCCTTTAGGTTGCAGGGTACATTTGGGTGGGTCTGGAACCTGTGAAAAAGGTGCTATTAGTATGTTTCTTGACAGGGTGTGCTTGCTCATATGCTGTCTCTTTAGCCTCCCCTAAGACTACTAGCTACAAAATTACTTCTGGCGCATGTGTTTCACTTGCATGTGTGCAGCTTTAAAGCAGGTTAGCTATGCATGGACTCTGGGCTAAGAACTTCAGGGACAGTGGACTTGCCTAGTAAGATCTCTGTCCCTCTATAAAAGAAAGCATGCCAAAGAAACACAGCATAGTAAGTCAAACACCCCGAATACTGAGAATACAAGAACTAAAGATCTCCTTCCCTTCCAAGCTCAATCCTGACACTTCATGCCGGTTCATTATGGTGCACTCAGTGATTATGTGATCACATGCTGTTTTTTCCAGATGCCCCTGTGCATCATTTCTCATGACTAAGTCCAGTAACCAGCCACCAGAAAGTCCTACAGAGGAAAACACAGGTGGGAAAGTTTGATATTCAACTGGTTTTAATAGGCCAAATTTGAGCAGATGCAACTGGGCACAGAAAATGCTGCTGCTTGAACTCCTCTCCTGCAACATTTCCAGACTGTGAAGTACAGCACAGAGATGCAAAAGCTCCTACAAACCCCATAATGGCTTTTTAACAATGGAGAGAGGTGGGAAATTTAAATAAGGAGGTTGTGGGAAGATGTAGATGAAATGGCTATATAGATGTGGGGAAAGAAAAGGGAGTGTTGTGCAGCTGCTGTTCTTTCTTATGGCTGGAAGTAGCACGTTGCATCAGGAAGTACTTAAAGAGAAGAAAGATACTAAATCCTTCCCAGAAGTGTAACACTTTGCATTAGGCTCAAGCTGAAAACCTTGGCTCAAAACAAATCTGAACACAAGAATGTTTAACCACTAAAGCCAAACTTTATGGCTAGCACACAGCTCTAGATAAATAATGATACCAAAGCATATTCTTTTCCTTTTAAATGAGGTCCAAATAATTATGATGGTCTGTCTTTGAGAAAAATTGACCAAGCTTAGCATATCTTAATTAGCTTCCATCTTCCCAAAGGAAAAAAATGGAATGAAGTGGTATACTTCTTAATTCACCGTGGTAAAAAGGACCATCTTTGAATGCCTGGCCTGATACAGAGATGTCACTTTTAAAATAACTCAGCCTGGCTTAACGTATCTTGACAGGATATAATAACCTGGTGCAGCATGTTAAGAAGAAATAGTCATCCTTTTGGACTGGGCTTTAGAATCAATAATACTGATACAGAAAAAATACTGGGGGGAAAAAAGAGAAATCCTTACAAGTGGATTGTAGGAATGAGATGCATTAGATCAGCTATTTGTCAGGTGGTGTAATCTGATGGTCCTATGGTCAATGATGATGGGTTTTTCAGTAGTGGTGAAACTCTTCGTCAGTCTTCAGTCATGGCTCTTCCTGAAGTGTGAGAGGTTAGGATGCCTGAGTAATTAAATGAGACAAAATCTAGCAACTTCAAAACCTCTGTGCAATAATTCTTTGATTTTTGTTGGTGCAGTGGGTATTTCATAGTGATTGTAAAGCAATTGGGTTTTTGGATGGCCACAAGATTGTGGAATTAACAGTCATGCCAGAAGCCTCACCTGGCTTCAGCCATCTAAAGGTTGTGCGTGTGACGAGTATTGGGTGGTTGATGTGGATAGGGTTGGCAGTCTCAGTCCAAGCCACAGAGGTGGCCCAGTGCCCACAGCAGAGCAATGAAGGCTTGCAGGAGCACTTAATTTGGGGTGCCGTGTGTCAAGGTTTTGGCTGCAGATCTTCCTCAGCTATCAGCGAGCAAGCTTGGAAGTTATCTGTGCTGCTTTCACTGCCTACAAAGCCCTGCATCGCTCCTGCACTTCTCATAGTGGACTGTGACCAGGTGAGGATGAAAAGACCCAGTCTCACCACTAGAAACAGCCCCAAGAGGTCCTTGGGGGGCAGGGGCAGGCATAGTACGAGGGTTGCCTTGGACAGTGCTTTCCCTGCATCTCTTTTTAGGACTCAGCAGGGGGACTGAGTTCTCCAAGAGATGTCAGCTAGGCACGGTCCTCCAGCCTCAGCTGGGCTGGAATTTTTTTTAGAATTTTACTGTACCCTTGAGGAAAATAATAACATGAGTTTTTTGCCCTCCTGCAGCCCAAATCTTATAGCTACTTGGAGGCCTGCATAATTTCACCTTCAACATGATGCTGTGAAATATGCGATCCCCAATTTATAACTGGTGGATCTCAGACAGAAGGCAAGTCAGATGGCATGGCCAAGGGTCCCTGGGAAGCCGGTGGTGGGATTTGGAGGCAAGGAGGCCATCCTTACATCCCACGCGATGCAGATAAAGGCCTGTTAGTCATTAACTGGAGCTTATCGCAGCTGATGGCACTGCTCCATCTTCTTCACTGGGAGCCTGCTGCAAAGCCTACTGGTGCTGTTGGAAAGGCTCCTACTCGAACGATGGGCTTTTGGCCAGTTCTCTGTGCTCTGCCGCCAACCATTAGTTTGCAAATTCAGTTTACGATTTCCTCTCTCTTCACTTACCCCCATCAAGGGCTTGGCTGAATACAGCAATAAGGAAGCAAGGAGGGTCAAGTTTATAAATGACTGTGGGAAGTTTGGTTTCCATGGCTGCCAGCAATTACTGTGCAGACTCAGATGAGTGGAGATTACAGCCCAGGGCTGCTATTTTGCGCGCTGGCAAGACACAATAACAAATGACAAACTTAATTCACTGCTGCAGCAGGGAGGAGGCATCTCACTCTGTGAACCTGGGGCTTATCTTACAGGAGAAGCAGCTCTAAGTGGATTTTTCCTTTTTCTGGCTGTGCTGATGCCAGCTAATGCATATTCTTCAGTCACTAGCATCATCTCACCTCGGAGATCTTAAGTCTATTAGCTACCCAAAATTTCTATTTCTGGACCTCAGAAACGTTAAGCAAATAAGAAAATCCAGCCCCCAGAGTGGGCTTAGAGGTCAGCCTTATTTGTAATTTCTTTGCCCAAAGGATCTGATGAACTCTTTGCTAATTGAAATACAAAATAAATAGTTGCTTGGCTAAGATGCGAGGTGGCAGCTTGCATTCCACAGGAGCTGGGAGCTCACCTCTCTCCAGAACATTTCCACATGCTGCCTACTGTCAACGCAGGTGCCAGGGGCTTATTTATAAGATTACAAGTCCACACTATGAAACCATTTATTACTTTTAGCAATCAGTTAATAATGAGCTGTATAAGCTAAACTTGGTATCATGGCTTAAACCACAGTAAAAGGTATGCACTTAGGCAGTGCATGGTGCATGTTAGTGTTTCCAGCAGGAAGGTTTTGTAAGAGCATCTCTAGCTATCTTGAACCCTTCCTGGTACCTCTAAGGCAAAAGAAGCCATTTGGGGCAAACGGAAAACTTTACAGTCTGCTCAGCGCTAAGCAGACACAATAAAATATATAACCATATAGTGAGTTGGCACCGAGGCAGCACTTTTCAACTTCTGTCTTAGTTGTTGTTGCAATTTCCTGCCACAGCAGACAAGTAATATTCCTTTCCAACAGACACAGGAGATAAATACTGGGATTAGAGTTACGCATCAAGAACCAACTTCAGAGGCAGGTATCACTCAGCAAGTAGCTACTCCACTGAAATCAATGGCACTTCTGCTATTGATGCCTTCCTTGCTGTTGGATGCCAAGAGACAGTGGTCAGATCACCCCTGCAGCCATCACTCTGGTAAACTGAGTAGTTTGGTGCTTGTAGTCATGCCTTGGAAAGCAGGTTTGCAAATTCCAGGGCTGTTGTCCTGGATCTTCTCTGGAGCATCTCCAGCTAAGCAGTCTGGGCTCCTGGTGTGGTTGCACCAGTTTCAAAGAAAAGGTGAAATTACCTCCTTACTGCCCTCAGAGGTGGCCTGATCAGGTGTTTCATCAGATGTGAAAGTATCACATTGGCTATTTATGGTTGACTAACTGGGGTCCATAACTGATTTTTTGAAGACATTCCTGACCGTTCCCTGTTCTGTAGGTACCACCTGTATTTTCTGTTCCTAGATATATGACTGAACTGAAACACATATAGTTCTGCCATACTTCTTTTTGCCAAGTTCACCAAGAAATTACAAAGCTGTTTGTATCAGTGACATCTCCTACAATTTTCTACCCTTCCAATCTTAATATGACAGATTTTAGTGGCAGATTTTATTAGATCATAGGTATGAATGTAAAATACCATCATGCCACCCACCTACCCTTGTGGGACCCAATCCCTAAGACAACCACAGGATGACAGCTTTCTGTGTTCAATCATATTTTCAGAGTCATTAGTCACTTTAATCCATTTACTACACACTCTGTTGGCTTTGTATTGTTCTAGGATTTAAATCCAGCTGGTGTGTGGTACCAAGTTGAATACTTTGGAAAATCTTAGTGTTTTTTCTCACCAACACCATTGACTTCATCAACTAAACTTGTAATCAAGGAAAGAAAGATATTAAGTTCGTTTGACAGGGTCTGTTTTCCATAAACCCCTGCTGATGGGCACGAATTATATTCCCCCTATTAGCTGCTCCATTATTTTACCTGGGATCGATGTCAGTCTGACAGGCCTATAATTACCTGGGTCGTCTCCTTTACCCTTTTAAAATATTAGCTCAACACAAGCTTTCTGTCAGTCCTGTGGAAATTCCCTGCTGCTCCATGAGTTATGGAAAATTAACCTTTATAGTACAGAGAGCTGTAGCAAAAGCAGCACAGGGCAGGACAAGGCTGTCTTCTTCACTCCCTGTCACCTGCCATACTCAGAAGGTGTCCCCCAGCCTCCCTGGTATCATTACACGCAGTCAGGAAAGTTGGACTTCGGCCACTTGCCCTGTTTCCATAAGCACAAGTCCCCCTTTCCTCCCAGCACCACTACCTGATGGATGCCTTTCTTCTGCTCCATACCGTAGTCCTGGCTTCCACAGTGTGGCCTTTTGGGACCAGAGCTGGGGTCTCTGGCAGGGCCATGCCCCCTGGGGAGTACATCCCAGCTGTGGGTGGCAGGAGCTAAGGACTTCTCCATTGCTGCTGGAGCACTGGGCTGCTGGGACCCACGAGGTGATTGTGTGTCTGGCAGCTCTGCCTCCTGCTTGGGGAGCAACCTTGAACAAGTGGTTCCCCTTTTGATGCTGTGTCTCCTGGCAGGCAAAACAGGGGTGACTGTTTCTGGGTCGGGAGCTTTGTGGTCACTATGTGAGAGGAGTAAATGTTAATATATTATTTGTCTTCTTTTTTCTTTTTGCTTTCCTTTTTTTCCCCTCACCTTCTCTGCAGTCTTTTCTTGGATTCTGCTTGCTTCTTAACCCATGTCTTTGTCTGGGCTTCTGCTGCTGTTATCATACCCAGGCAGGGTCTGACTAAAACAAATGCATATCCATGTAAGCACAAGAATCCACAGCATATTGGACCACAAGAGGAGTGCTGTGGCTTTCATGCTCTGGAACTGTTCTTGTATGTATAAAAGGCTACAATTTTAACCAATGTCAAGGTCCGCTGGATGAGAGACAGACATCTTTTATTATATAACTAAAATATGGCATGAATAGCTGTAATTTCTGTAAGGAGGCAAGCAGACATATGTACATGGAAGAGTTCATAACCAATAATATCAATAATATCAAGATCAAATACACAAGCTCCTCCTTTCCCCATTCATGTAAGCACAAACAGGAGTCAGCACGCACACACAGAGTGTGAAGGCATTGAAAAGGAGTGCCCATGTCAAGCCAGGTTAGATATAACCTATAGTTTAATAGCTGATTCTTTTTTTTTCGGTAAGTGTTTCAGCATCTTCTTTTGATCTGTGCTTTTGGGTAAGTATTTCAGCATCTTCTTTTGATCTGTGCTTTTGGGTGTACCACACGATCTCATCCCAAAGCCAAGAAATTTTTATTCTGAGGTTCTCCAAGGACCCCTTCTGCTGACCTCCTCCAACTTTTTCTCTGGCTGCCTGAGAAAAAAGAGATCTGGTGTTTGGAGAAAAAAAAAAATAAATCTCAGTTTACTGGTCTTTGCTTCCAAAATGAGTTAGGCAAGGAGAAAGGCTAAAAAAAAAAAAGTTATAGACTAAGAAATCAGGAAGGAAATATGTCAATGTAGAAATTTTCCTCATGGGCTATTGACAAGGGGCACAGCCAGCACAGTAGCAGGGAGTGATCACCCTGTCAGGTCAATGAGATGGAAGAGACACAGAGAACTTGCTGACATTTCTAGGGACCCATGTAAGATGCTAAGCACGGCTTGCATTTGGATATTAGTTTGCAGGCAAGTGATGTTTCTCTTCCCAACACAGGCCCCATAGAATAGTAATAAGGGAACGTTAAGGACTGGAACCAGCTCAGGGTTATTTTATTAGTGTATGTGGTTATCAGGCAAAGCCTAGCACTGGGGATCCTGTTACACACCACTGCTTCTGAGTCATTACTCCAAGCTTATGAGAGGAGCACATTTCCCTCCTGGGGGACTCCAGATAATTGTTGATTTGGAGAGCGAAGATGAATGGCAATGCTGAACCACACACACATACACACACAAAATGTCAGACTTAACTCCCTGTGTTTTAACGTAGATTCTTCAAGAAGAGGCTGAGTCATTGATTTCCCTCTCTGGGATGAACCCTGAAGAGTAGGTAGGCACTGACACACAATTTCTGTCTTTCTGATAGCGAATAAATGAAGCGGCACTGAGAGTAGCACTGAAGCCACTCATCGACCGTGAAGTGCCCACCCTAGCATACAGTGCAGAGCTTTGGGACAGCAAGCAGTGCACCGCAGGGAAGGTGGCATAGTAGCATTAACTCTTGCTTTCCCACAGGAAAACAAGCCTGAGCTGAAAGTGGAGTCACTTAGTAACTTAACTCCCAGCCTGAGCGGCTGGTGCTGGTATTTACTGGAGACACTGGAAAGCAGCAGTCTTAAGACTTGACACAACCGTCCTTACTAGCATTGCTTAGAGAGGAAGCAGCAACATCTAAAGCTCAAGCAAAAACTTGTTAAAACTTATTTGTAGCTCCCAGTTTAGAGTAGACTCCAGGAAGCATTTCCATATGTGGAGATATGGTATGAAAAGGCTGAAATCCTTTATCCATGCAGGGTCCAGGGGCACAAGCAAGTGATTTCATGTAGCTCAGTGGCTTTATGGAGGTCATCTGAGACAAGAAATTTTATTTCCTTTTGTAGACTGACCCAGGAACAGCTCATCTCAGATGGTCACAGCAGCTTGGCTGACGAGTGGTAATTCCATTTCTGGTGGCCACTCTGCAACAGAGTACTACAGATATACTGCTCATCCCAGCACTGCTTTAAAGGAGAGGGAATCAGTTTGTGTGAAAGAAAGAAGGGAAGAAATGTTGTTGGTGCCCACAGTCCCTGCGGGTGGGGCGGTGCTGGCTCATCAGTGGTTTTTCACTTGGAGAGGAAGCAGCTTCTTTCTTCTCAGATTAGGCGAGGATGAGTACTGCTCAGTGCAAAGAAAATTACCTGATTTTAAGAAATTTGGAGAAGTAAGCCATTTCCTTCTATGGCATTGCCCCATTGCCTATATTTAGATGCCCATCTACTTATGGGCATCAAAGCAGCAATGGCCTTTGTCTGTCACTGGTGCAACCCAGCATGTCCAGGGACTATTTTGGCCTTCGATGAAAGGGAAGCCAGCTCTTAGTACACTCCAGGCAGGCCCTGGGGAACTTGCATGTTGCCAAGACTACACAGCTACTGGTGTCCAAAATAGTTGAAGTCCATCTGCTAGGCAGTGGTGCCTGCAGCACAGACATCTCCAGAAGGATAGGGCCCATTTGCCCACAGCAATTTTATGTCAAGGATTCCTTTAGGTCAGGGTTAACTCTTGCTGCAGTAATATTCACATATGCTGCAGTATCTGCATGCATAACTGTGTGTGACCCTGATTGTACGAGTGCTTCTTGTAAAATGCACAGACTAGGGCCAGTCCTCCATTTCTCTGGTCCAGCACAGGCCATTTAACACTTGCGGAATGTGTTGAAAACATATAAAGTCCAGCAGAATATTTGCTTCTGCCACCACGGCTAGCAATATAGGCCCACGTGTTGAGGTGCGCAGAGCCCTGGCAGGTCCTTCTGCCCCACTGAGCAGGAGAGCAGGAGTGATTCCTGCTGGTCCATGACAGCTGGTGGCTCTTCAGTGACCCAGTGATGACAGGGCAAGGAGGGAGGAAATAATTCTCACTGCCCTAATGCAAGCAGCAAAGAAAAACTGAAAAATTGTGAAAAATCCTTTGACAGCTTGTCTTTAATTACAGAGCATCAGCCCTGTGGGCTGAGCAGGGTGGTCCCTCTGTGGTACAAATATCTCTTGCTCTTTGTGCTGTTTGTCTAGGAGCTGGAAGGGATGCCAGCAAGTCATCAGGAAATACCATGTTTTCACAGACCCAGAGGTGCCTTAATTTCCATAATAATACTGTTTTCTTCTCTTAATTATTGATAGTCTTCCTAGATGAATATAATATTTAAAAATGTATTAAGCAGAGCTGTTCTGCCCTGAAAGAAAGATTAATAGTAAAACTTTGTCTTGTAGCTGCCTGCAGGCTTTATCCCACAGCAAGATGATTGAAGCAGAAAGAATAACTTAACAAAAAAGTATTGAATAGAGGCTTCAGGAGTCTCACTTCTGTTCCTGACTATGTCATGGGTGTCCACTCTCACCTCTGCTCCCTCACTGTCTAACTGTGGTGCAGAACAAGATGTATTTTCCTGGTGCATTCTTTCTTTTGATGCTTTAGTTTTCTTGCTTCTTACTCTGCAGAGGAGACAGTGGTTCATGGGATTGGTGTCACTTGGGGGAATTTAACTGCTGTTGAAATACTTACAGTAATGTAGAGAACATTGATGCTGATTAGGAGGGGGTCTGGGAAACAGATGTAACTGCATTGTGGGAGTTTTCTAGCCGTTTTTCAGGAGATGGTGGCTGTCACCAGTCTCTAAGGCAGTGTTCCAATGCTGTCATAAAAATAAAACCCTAGCTGTAAAGGTAAAAAAATCATTGTCTCTTAGCTGTAGTCTCAGACCTGCTCAGGTATGCTCTGAGCAAGAGAGTACCTGCTGGCAGCCTTCTCTCTCACTGTCCTCTGTGAGTCCTGTAATGCCACAATCCAGGTAAGGCACCAGAGAGCAAGCACAAAAATTATCCTTAAGGGAGTTCTGTGCTGGTATATAATAATCCAAATAAGTATCATGGTAGTTGGCTCATGGACCCCCCAGAATATTATCTGCATCATTCAGGTGGGGAAAGCAAGGCAAAGAGCTTAAGTAATTTATCCAAGGAAGCACACAGGTCAGGAGCAGAGTGGGGGCAGCGCTCAGAGGGACCTGTGTGTGTGCACTGCATTTGTCAATGCAGTCTGTCCCCTTAAGGAGAGCAGAACCTCCCACTAGGATTGTTTAAACTTATTTTGCAAAACTCATCTATTCCAAATGACTACCCAAAGTAATCATTTACATGCAACTGAGTATTGTCTCAGAAGTAATTTACTAGTGATTACTTTTTATGATGTGCATGCTAGTTGTATGCAGCTGCACAGCATTACATGATAATCAGCCCTACACTTCGGTAGGAAAAGCTAACTGGCGTGACACAATCCAAACCCTCTCACTAGCGAGAAATAACCTGATTATTCCATAAGATTATGGTTTTTCCTTTGCAGAAAGCTCTGGTCCCCTGTTACACCCAAGGACATCCATCATCCCAGCATGAGTGGAGCAGGCCACTAGGTGGAAGTGTTGGCTGAGCAAGCTCGGGAGATGGTAAGCTAAGTAAGAGAGGAGAAAGTCCTGGGATCCTGGCTTGCTTTCCCTTTAGGAACGTCGGTGCTAGCAGCATGGACTCAGACTCGGTCTGTTCGTGGAAGGCACCACTGGAGAAAGCGCTCTGTCATTTTGCTCATGCACTGTTTTGCGACTTGCTGTTGGTTAGAAAAAATAGAGATATTACGATTTAAACTGAGGTGGGTAAACACCTCATTGAGGCAGCCCGATAATAAGGAAGCCGATTCCAAGAAATGCGGGCAACTGCAGAGTTCCTGCTGAGCTCAGCAGTTCTGGAAATTACAGCTGTTCATTCAAGTGCCTTAAAAAATATAAAAGAAACCAACCCACCCCCCTTGGCTTTAGGGACCAGCCTGTGATAGTCCTGGCCTGCCATGTAAAAGTCCTTATGCCTTATTTTGCTGCAAGTCGAAAATTCTGGGGAAAATGAGCTTTTGCCTGACAACAGTTTTGGCTGGAGAAGAGCTGGCACAGTGATCAGAAGAGCTTCAGAGGTGTGGTGCCCCGCTGACCCCCCAGCCTTGCTGAGGTGAAGGGGGTGACTTGGGGGAGCACGCTGCCTTCAGTGGTGCGAGGAAGATTGATCACAACAGGGAGACTGAACACTGCGAACCCTGTCTGCCCGTCCTGTGTGAGTGATGGGAGCTTGTTGCACGCAGAGGTGGGAACTCTAGGCAACGGGGCAGCCTGGCTACTCCTCCCTCAGACGCTGGAGAGTGCCATTAAATGTGTGTGCCATGAAGATTTCTTTCTCCAGGATGACTCTGAGAATGATTGGGCTTTCTTGCTTCTCTTAAAGCATGAAGGAGGGGGGCAGCGCCACTTTCTTTGCAGCCAGAGCAGGCAGGTTTACCAGTGGAGGGAAGCATTCCTGCATGGGAAGCTGCTGCTTTACTTCTGTGTTTACTCTCCCAACAGTTCCCACAATTAAAGTGCTCCAGCAACAATAAATATTTTGGTGTGCAGTCTCACTTGTTAGCTGCCTTGCATAGCAGGGTTCACAGGGCTGCTGCATTTCTGCGCTCTGTGATGGCTGCATGGCACTCACCATACCCACCGCTCCTTTACTGCCGTTTTAGTCCACCTGAGCATGATGAGCTCGTACCTAAAGGGGGCATAACTGAATCTCAAAAGGATGGGGGATTAATTTGGAGAACATGGCACATCTCAGTGTACACAGGTATGGATACTGCAGTGTGATAGCTCTGTAAATCCCTCCAATGCAATACAGCTAAGCTGGAGACTGGATGCTGAGAGTTAAACACTAGCTTTCTGGCAAGAGCACCTCGTTGCATACTTGAGAGAAGATAGAGATGATGAAAATATGTGAATGTCTTTTAATAGCACTCTTCTTGTAGCTATAAGGAAGAACTGTAAGTTGAGGGGACAAACTATGCAGACTCAATCATATAAACCTTAGGAGGACTCGTGCAAGTAGGAACTTACCAGGTTCCACTGTGGCAGACAGGCACAACCCCACTTGTTGTCTGTTGGGTAGTTCTTTCAAGAGAGCCTTTCAGGGAACTGGCTGAGCTGCCTGTTACTGCAATGTCCCAGCTTCCCAGTCACTGAAGCTAAGCCAGGAGTTCAGGGCAGCCAGTTTTAGGAGCCTGCAGCCTCCAGGCTGCTTCTCAGAGCAGATGAGTTGTGCTATTTCATACAACAGAGAGGTGACAGGTTGGGATGCATCTAGCTAGCTAATAGCGACACAGCCACGTAGCATTTTGTATTAGTGCTTTTTTTTTTTTTTCCTGTGTGCTCCTGTAAATCAAAGCTGTGCAACCTTAGGTTAGTCCCTTCAGTGTGCACATTAGGAAACACTATTTTTTACATATTAATATACCCCTTCCCAAAAAATTATTTCTCCATGCCCTTTACATTTTCATAGCATGGTTCTTTGTGGATCTTATGACACATTTATTATTTCATAGGTGCCACACATAGCAGCTAAAGGGAAATTGCTGGAGGGAACACTAAAGAAAAACCTACCTTTCCACACCATCTTCTGTGCTTCTCTATAGATCGTCTGTTGGAGCAGGAATGTCAGGTACCAGGCCTACTGCTTTCCTTGCACTTTGCAAGATGTTGCTTGTGGGACCCTGATGGTCTGGTTCATGATGGCAGAGCAAGGTACCTTTTGTTTTTCCCCCTCTATATGCCTCAGAGTCCCTAGAAAGAAGTTTGCTGATGCACCAGAACTGGTGGCCTGCAATACATCCCTAGCATTGGTTTTATTTTACATGGTGCTGTAGTCACTGAAAAAATGGTAGAGCTGGCATAGATTTAATTTTCTTCTTAGTAGCTGGTACAGTGCTATGTTTTGGATTTGGTGTGAGAACAATGTTGGTAGGACACTGATGTTTTTAGTTGTTGCTAAGTGATGTTTATACTAAGTCAAGGACTTTTCAGTTTCCTGGGCCCTGCCAGCGAAAGGGCTGGAGAAGCATGGGAAATTGGGAAGGGACACAGCCAGGACAGCTGACCTGAACTAACCAAAAGGATATTCCATACCGTATGACATCATGCTGAGTATATAAGCTGGGGGACATCTGGTGTTATGGCATTTGTCTTCCCAAGTAACTGTTACGCATGCTGAAGCCCTGCTTTCCTGGAGATGGCTGAACACCTGCCTGCCCATGGGAAGCAGCGAATGAATTCCTTGCTTTGCTTTGCTTGCGTGTGTGGCTTTTGCTTTACCTATTAAGCTGTCTTTATCTCAGCCCATGAGTTTTATCATTTTACTCTTCTGATCCTCTCCCCCATTCCACTGTGGAGGGAGTGAGTGAATGGCTGCGTGGTGCTTAGTCGCTGGCCTGGGTTAAACCATGGCAAAGCTTCAGAGCACAGTGAAAGACAATCAGCTTTCAGACCTCCTGTCTTTCCTTTGCTATGTTGCAAAGAGCCCTGTCTTGATAAATATGCCACAGCGAGCGGAGTTAGTGAAAGCTTTGCAAAGCTGAGAGCATGTATCCCTGAGTCTGGCCACCCAAACTAGGTTTGTGATGCCTCAGACCCCTATAGAGAAAATGAAACCCCAGCTACTGCAAGCATCAGGTTAGGGGCTGAGACCATATATTCACATGATATCTTTGGAGCCGTGGAAATCCTGGAAGCTGGAAGGTACAAAGGCTAAGGCATCCCAACACTGGACTTACTAAACAGTACAACAGACGGTCATGGTAGGAAAAAGGTCCTGCTCCTGTAGTAGCTTCATCAGAGCCTCATCACTGAGGGCCTTGTAGGTATAACTGTGGTCCAAGAGGAGGGCAAGGCTCCCACTAAAGGTGCAAAGGTGGCGCAGCCAAAGAGCTAGTACTAATTTATTGCAGCTGAAGACCCACCGCAAATACATGCTTAGTGTGCTTTTTCTGCTTCCCAAAAGTGAATCCCTTGTTTTCTGAAATAGCAAGATTAATACTTAGCACTTGCTAACCACTTTACATGTTCAGTGTGCTATACAAATATTAACTAATTAATCTCATCATGACATAATTAAATCTTATTTTACAGTGATTGAATGTTATCTTACACTTTGTACAATATTGTAATTACAAAGATAGGACATCCCCCCTAAATTAAATGATAGATCAAAGTGTGAGAACAATTGACAGTTTTATGGTTTCCTTTTTCCCCCTTACTTATATCCAAGATGACTGGAGAATCCAGTACAATTTTTTGAAGGCCAGGGCTTGTGAGCACATTAGTTCAGAAGATGAACAGATCCACAACCCTGCAACAGTTGGTTTTTTAGAGGGTCTTCCAATGTTGGCCTTTTTCCATGTTCCTGAGACATAAACACCAGTCTGAGTCCATTCCAGTCTGGCCCTTCCATTGCTCTCTGAAAGAGCCAAAACTAAATGCAAACAGCAAAGGGTACTCCTTCCCCTGACCCTGTCCCCTGAGGATAAGGGCTTGCTGAGTAATACCAAGGAGAGCACAGATCCATCCCACCATACAGCCTCTTTGGCTCCCTGTTCGCATGTCTATGTGTTGGACAGCCCATTGCCCTCCTCCCAGGACCCGCCATGGGGTATGCACCTCCGCAGGACCTGGCCCTGTGGCTCCTGCACTCCCTGGCCTGATGGCAACCCTGGAAAGCTGAATGCCAGGGGGTTGATCCAGGGAAGCGTGGAGCAGGGCGCTCAGCCACCCGATGTGCTGTGTGTGGGGTGGCCGGGTGGCAACCCTCTGCAGTGACCACCCAGGCAAGGTGGCTGAAGCAGTGTGTGTCTGCGGCCACCCTCCAGCTTGCCGCTCCCCAGGCTGGGGCGATGAGCAAGCTGCGAGAGAGGGACCAAAGATGGGGTATGAGGGGAAAGGAGGGGCTGTTACTGCAACACAGGATCCCCCTCCCACATCCTGCTCCATGTTACATGCTGTCATAAAAAGAACATTTGACTCTGAGGGGTTATTTATATGAAACTGCTTTCCAAAAGGAATGCCTTCCTCCCTTATCTCTCCTGCCTTGTTTGCCAGGGATAAAGCTCTTCTGAAGCTCCCCTCAGGACACAAGGATTGCTCTGTTGGCACAGAGCAGGTGGGGCCAAATTGCTGTTGCCAGAGCAGAGTGTTTGCTCTGAGGTGCCCTGGATTTGAGTGGACTGCAAACTCATTTCAACAAATGAGTTGCAGCAAAACCGGGGACTCCTTGCAAGTAAATTAGTTGCATGGGATCAGTGGGGCCAGGCTCTGCTCAGCACAGGACACAAGGCATTGCTTTGGAACCTGCTTGTGGAACCTTGTGGAACTGTGAAGTACCTGGCTCCAGACCACCATCTGGATAGCCAGAAAGCTGCTCTGCCATGCTTCAAATATCCAGTGCTCCCAGGAGATCCAGGAGTTTCTGGGATGCTGAGGGGTGGTGTGACTTCCACTTGGCAGAGCTTTTAGTGACCTGTGACTCTGTGTTGGCAGCTGTTTTGTGGTGGGGGGAAAAGGTACAGCAGGAAATCAGACACAGGGTAGGCAATGTTACCCACAAAGGTGAAAGACAGACACAGGTGCCTGTAGAAGGGCAACAAGAATAATTTGGTCTATGACAGGAATGTTGTTAGAGGAAAATCTCCAGGATGGAAGGTAAAGAGAATGCTGAAGGTGATCAGACTGGAGCAGAAGCAACAAAGTGGTGAGGAACTGACCCAAAAATTTGTTCATGCAAAACCCAGTCTAAGATTTCACTGAGAAACAGGTGACAAGTCGGAAGCAGGGAAAGCAGGCAGACAACCCCTGGGTGGCTTTCTGCTTCATGAGGGCCCAGCCTTCCTCTGTGGGGTGTGCAGTAAACTGTGGCGAGCTTCATCAGCCTCGGTCCCTGGGGCACTCCAGGCATGGCTGGTGCAGGCAGCAGGAGGGAGTGCCCTGCGGATCTGGTCCAAAACCAGAAGAGGTCCAGCTGCATCCCAGTTCAAGTAGCTCAATATGGAGTCTATGCTAGCGCAGCTGCCCTGCTGCTGGGTGCAGACCAAGCCCCATTAGGGGCTTGGGTAGCCCCATGTGCCTTAGGTTTGGCTGGGTTTCCTGCTGGGCTCATGAAGACACAGTGGCAATGCTGCTGGGAGGCATAGAAGGGGGTGAAGGTGTTTGTGGTGTTATCCAAGAGCCTGAATAAAAATTTGTCTCTCTCTACCTAGGAATGAAGTCCATAAAAAGCTCTGCATTTTAGCCTGCCTGTTCTGCAGTGGAATAGTGATGGCAAAGCTTTTGTTATCCCTGGCACTTTATGTTATGTTTTTAATTTTTATTTAACCATTAATATCTGAGATATATCCATTAATATCAGAATTGGCTTTTGTGTGACCTGCTAGGCAAATGCAAGCCTCTTGCACCTTCTGGAGCACTGGAGTTACTCCTGTTGCGTTATAGGAGGTGGTGTGGTCACCAGGGACAGTGAGCGCCCCTCACCAAGTGACCACTCTGAAGTGAAGGTCACAGCAGAGAGGAAACTGGCTGAGGCTGCCAGGGAGAGCAGCTGCAGTTGGTACCCTCTGAATTCAGACGGATTCTTACCCTAGCAATTTGAAGCAGATTATATGCATAAATAATAAAATACCTTGCTCTGGGCAAGTGACCACTGAACTGCTCGATCAGGCAAAGTGTGGGCACCCCTGGGGAATACAGCAATCTGGAATGAATCTGGCTGGTTACACAGGAGAGTTTAAAAGGCTGGGTCATGCTCAGTCACACATACCTCTCCTGAAAGGATAACAGTTGGAAACAAGAATGAAAAGCAAAGTGCTGGTCTTCTCCACAGGGCTGGTGCTGGCTAGTAATCTGCTAGACCAGCTTCCATGGGCCCCTTCTATCCTTTCATTTCTCAGGTTTCAGTATCTAAAGGACTGGCTTCCAGTTGGCAAAGGGAGCTGTAAGCAACTTCGGTTTCAATTATGGTCTCCCGGGGTGGGGGGGGTTAAACTGATCCTGTGGTGCCACCATAGCCACCAACCGCATGGTCACCCTCTCCCCTTTGCACATTGGCTGCCTCTGCCCTCCACTTTGCTGCTTTCAGTCTGGGTCAGTACTGGCATTCTGCTACTAGTGTAAGAGGACTGCCTAGGAGGGACTGTCACCATGACCCATGGTGGCCTTGCTCTGCATAGCTCTTTCAGGTGGAAGCCAGCAGACAGCCTATAGGCAAGGTTCAGCTGGCCAGGAGGCAACTGAAACTGCGAGGTCTCTTTCTGTCAGTTTTTAAGCCCCCCTGAACCACACTGCTTTATAGGAGGTGGTGGATCCTTCCCATAGGAGGTTGTGCGTCCTTCCTATAGGAGGGAAGGCATCCCCCTCTTCTGGACAAGGCTGCCAGTGCTGCTCTGTTGGTTGTTCCTGCAGGGCTGGCTAGGATTGCCACATTATTGCTGGGCAGTGCTTCTGCCCCTGCCCCTGCCCCTGCCCCTGCCTCTGCCCTGTCAGGCACATCAGACATTGTCCCTGGCACACAGTGGGCCAAGGGGATGCCATCAGGGCATTTCTGCTCCTTCTTCCCACGGACTGATGGACAACCCAGGTGCTGGTACAAATCCTGTGGCAGAACTTTTTCAGCAGGAAGGGTGCACCAGGCATGTTTAGTGCCACTTTGAGTACTTTTTCATAGCTGTAAGCCAGACTATGGAGAGTACTGGCCACATTGTTCACTTGAGCTGGAACCCAGCTGGGAGCCACTGAGAGGAGAACTGAGGGTGCTTGGCCCCACAGCAGACCCTGAGTTCACATCACTTCCTCGACAGGCCAAGCAGGGGTAGATCTGCTCATCTCCATCCAGCCCGGCGGCAGCAGAGATCTGTGCTCAGCTCTTCCCATGCACAGCCTGGGTGCTACACTGCTCTGCTGGCTAGCTCTGGTCTGCTGCCCACCCAGCCACCTCACATGTGTCTCCAGGCACTCTGCTGACATCTTTGTGTGGCTTCCTATTAACCCACAGTGTTGCACTGTATGGCCGGGAGGGTGTCTGAGCTCTGGCATCCTCCAGCTATGTGTGGAGATGTGCTTTCAGGCTGTGTGTGAGTGGTTAATCTGCATGCAACACTGACCTGGAGGTGGTCCTCCAGATGTACAGTAGACACAGCTGGATCACCAGCTAGGTAAGTAGCCCATGGTGCAGGCAGAAAGCAAGCAAATCATGAACCTGCTGCGTTTAAGATGATTTGAGTCCATCCCTAATGCTGCAGCACAAGCATGTTAACGTCTTGTCAGGAGAGGATTTTCTGTTGTTGCCCTGAGATAGTGGGGAAATAATGATTGTGTAGGGGAGAGATGCCACCCAAGTCTACAGGTACAGGGACACAAAGAGGAGAGATATGTCCTCTCTCTCACCTGGGCTGTGGGCTTTCTCCCTGGGTCCCCTTTCCCTCCCCAACAAAAGCTCTGTGTGACTATAAAACCATAACAGCAGACAAAAAATCCTGACTGAGGGAGAGAAGCATAGTGGGCAGCCACATATTATTGCAGTTAATCCCTTGTAGTTTTCCTCTGGTGAGAATCTGTGGCTATCAAATAAAATTAAGAATTGCCACAGGCTGTTTGTGGGTGCAGAAGGGTGATTGGTTTGGTTAAGAATTGTGTTGTTTCCCCTCTCAGGATCATCCTGTAATGCCTAATGAAGGACATGATAGTAGCTTCCATGTGGATTACCTGCAACACCCCCCTGTTAACCTGTGCTATCCCACCGAGATGGTACTGCAATAAATAATCAAGCACATCAGTGCATAAACATGCTGCCTGCACTCTCCCCAGGTCTTATTCCAGTTGAGTGCAAGCATTGTGTATTCCACACCAGGCTAATCATGGGGAGGAAATTTGCTGCGGACTGGAATCTCATCAAAGCAAACAACAGCAATCTCAATGAATTGCAGCGACCCAAGTGTCTGCTTTAATCACTCACTCATGTGTTTCCTTTAGTAAAATAGAAGAAAACACAACACATGTAAACTTGATCGCTCTTAAATGAACAGTTTAATCCTGGCACGGCTGTTGCTTGTCTACAGAAGGAAGGGCATTGTCTTTACAGACAGCCTTCCAAATGCTGCAGTACTGAAGCACGTGTTGCATGGTAGAGGGTAAAAAGATAATGAGCAAGGGAGGGCAGTGATGCTAGCTAAAAATCTGCTGCAAGAGAGCTAAAAAAAATGTCATACTGTACGTAGGATGGACTGGACAATTGCCATGGAGATCAGGGAGTGTGTTTACAGGTGCCACAGTGGACAATCTCGACGGCTGGTAGCAATTGCATGTCTGGGTAATGCTGAGGGGTCACCAGCCTTTTCCTTCTGGAAGGAACAATTAAAGCTGCTATGGAGAGAGATATTTAGAGACAACAGAAGCTGCTGCCCAAGACAATTTTTCAGATACGAGTTAGTTCCTCAGGCCAAAGACAGGCTGCATCAAAAGTACTTCTTTAGGCTAGCTAGACTTCGAAACCTGCTTCTTCTACCACTGAGGTGAATTGAAGGATTTCTGCTGAAAGAGAACTTAAATGTTTTGCCCCATGGATCTTTGGTTTTGTTACATACACTTATGGCGGTGTTGCACTTCAGCCTATTTCAGGAATAAATGCACAAATTCTTCTCCCCTCACTGCAGCAGAAATCCAGAGCATCTCCATTTTCAGCAAGTGGAAGCTGGACTTTTTCTTTCAACAGTCTGCAGTAGATGCCTTTGCTATTTTGTCCCAATTAACCACCATTCCTCACTTTCCACAACCCTGAAAACTATTTGGTTTGATTCAGGATCATGTTAATAGATTTACCCCAGGGCACTGGCATCACTACAGTAGTGTAATACCTGATTTATGTCCTGTGGGAGATCAGAACAAGCATGCCACCTCTAACCCTAAATAATTCTCTCACTTTCATATTGTAATATTGATCTGTCCATTTCAAAGCAGTCCAGGCATTCATCTTGTTATCAGATTCTCACAGGGAGCACAAGGCTGTGTTCTGTCAATGATTTCTCAGTAAATGCTCTATTTTTAAACAAAACAAAAACCCCCACAAAACCAAAGCAGACAAACAAAAAGAATTAATCCTTAGATTTGACTACAAAACAAAGCTACGTTAATAAACTGTAAAATAGAGTGGAGCAACAGGGCTAGATTTCCCTATATTCATGTTGTTTTTAATTAGTGATTTACCCTGGGATAAAGCCCCTGAACTCAGCAGAGCTTGCTGCTAAATAAGATGTTATTGAGCAATAAAGAGGCCTGACTTCCCACCATGAAGCTTTCAGTGCAGATGAACATACGTGTCCCTTGGCTGCTTGTATTGAGGAATGAGGGTTTATGGAGAGTGAGCGCTATGTGGGTTCATCCAAAGGAATACTCTCCTTTTAAACTTGGAGCCCTCAGGATCCCACTAGTTTCAAAAATCATTAGTCCAGGGCTAAGCAATTTGAGCATCCTAGAAACTCCCTCCAAGTAGCTGAAGCAGTGTGGTGCAGGTGCTGAGAGTCATGTTATAGGCAGCTGGCTGGAAGGAAGGAGTCAAATGGGGGTATGCAGAGACACCTGACACAATGCACCCAGAGAATTTTGCCACAGACTTCAGGGGGATTGAGAATTTTCCTCTCTGCTGGCGCTCAGCATCACTTGTGCTATCGGGCAATTTTGCATTGAGCAACCTGGTCTAGTGGAAGGTGTCCCTGCCCATGGCAGGGGGTTTGGAACCAGATGATCTTTAAGGTCCCTTCCAACCCAGACCATTCTATGATTCTATGAAACATGGGAATGCAGCACCCCACACCCAACCGTATCGTGATTGATGCAGCAATGCCAAGTACACAGTGGGTTTAACACGCTGGTAGCTTCTCTCTCCTCCTCACTCCTGGCTTTTCTTGTGTTTTTATTCATGCATTATTTCATCTCAGCCACGCTCCATTAATTTTTAAAAATGTTAATCCTTGCAGGTCTAGCAGTCCTTGTAACAGGTGGCAAATTGGCTTGTTTATTGCCAAAGCTTTGGGAGAAAGTGGAAGTATTGGTAAAGATATTTGCAAGGGAATATGGTTTTAGCAGGGTGCGGCAGAGTGGCTGTGTTTACAGTAGTAAACCAAACAGTGTCCAGGAGCACTCTCGGATATGAAAATATCACTGGCTATCCTGTTAGAGACTTCTCGGGCACACTGCTGACCTGTGCTAGCTCACATTTGCCTATGGGATTGCTGGGCATGGTTTTGGGACTGTATCATTTCATGGACCATTCTGAGAGGCAGTTCACGTATGGCTGTCCTGCTCTGGATGTGGGCAGAGCATTAGGCAGCTGCAGGCTGTTCCATGGCTCATGGCATAGGGATATTCCCAAACCTTGGTTTGCTAGTATAGCCATATCCAGTGACCTCTTCACTCTCCTGGTCACCCCGTCTCCCTTTTGTTTGGACTGTTGTAGGAAAGCACCATGTTTGTGGAAAGTCTCATTCCAACCCCGAAAAAAGAGCGGCTTATGTTTCCTGAGGGCATGGCTTGCTGTAGTCAGGTCATGCACTGACACCAGCTTGCCTGGGCTTAAATGCCATGAGGGTTGACCTGAGCACCAGCACCAGAGAAGAGTTAATACCAGGTTCAATAGAAACAGCAGGAAAAGCCCAGGCAGCTGGCACATGGTGATTATGCTGGGGATGAGGCATCGATACCAGAAGGAGGTACTGCAGGATCTTCATTAAGATCCTCACGTCACAGGCACTAAATCCCATCCAAAAGGCAGCATCTTCCATTACGTTGCCGCCTTTACATGAGCAGGCAACACGGTCGTGTCTCCAGGGGATGAATGCATCAAACAGTAATGGACTGTGTGATCCATCAGCCGTAAGTGATGCAACAGACTGTGAAGAATGTTAAGAAACAAATCTTAACTGTGCCAAAAGGTTGTTATTACACACCGAGGCACTGCTGCTTCTCGGCCACCCCATGCTTGTCCCTCCTGAGCTGCCAGTCCTGCTCTATGTCACTGTTGAGATGTGCAGCCTCACAACACCATGCTGGTAGCAGCTACACAGCCGATAGCAGCACAAACCTGACTGCGGCCTGCTGGCCCCATGCAGGGCTCCCAGCATAAACAAACGTAGCTGTCCTCAGGTGTTCACCACACCTTTTGACTTAGGAACACAGGGAGTCCATTAAAGCAGTAGAGAAGTGTGCAGAAAGAAAAGACATTTTTATAAATAACTTAAGAAAATGGATCACATTTGGCTGGTTTAAAATTTATCAAAGTTCCTGTGCTACTTGCAGGGGAGAATTAGGTACCTCTGAAGACCTCTCAGAAGTTATTCTGTGGGCTTGAACAAGGTGTGGAGTGAGATTATAGTCAGAGCCAGCCAACATGAAGCACTAACTGCAGGGAAGTATGTACCACTTAAGCTATCTGCCTATGGCCAACTGTTGCCATAAAGTATCTCCTAGCTACCAATTAACGTCCCATCCCAGAGCTCTCAGCTCTACCCCAAGCTCTGAGATGGCCTCTGAGATGGCCAAGGTAGTCACAGCAAGTGATTTAGCAAGGGATGTGACACATGCCCTTCTCAAGCAAAAAGGCTGAATGAAGAGAGACGCCTTCCTTGCACCAGCCTCTGTGTGCCAACACGCATGGCTCATCAGGGCATCATGCAAATCTCAGACCCAAAGCCTGCCCAGAAATGCAGGGACTGTCATTTCCATTGCTTCAGTCTGAGTGAGACCGATTTCATGCCGCATTACCTTTTTACATGCTGCAGATGTAATTTTAAATACCTGCAGCATTCACTTTGTGCTACATGGTACACACGTGTTAGAAAGTAGGTTATTTTGGGGGCAGTTTTGAGAACGCTGTGGTTACAACAATGCTCCCATTTGAGTAGCACCTAGTGAATAGGGTACAATATATGATCAAACAGCTTTAGCAATCCCTTTTCATTAGTGCGAGTAAATGCTTGGCACTGCATCAATCTTCTCCCTCTCCTCTTCTTCTAGGAGTGCCAAGTCATTTTAAAGACACATTAAATTGCCAGAAGACTCCCAAACAAAGCCAGTCAGCCTGCTGCTCGTTTGGATAAAGTTAATTACAGTGAAGATTAAAATCTGCGGTGCTTGATTGGTGTTGTTGAGACTTACAGAATCACATTGTCCTTGGGGAGCTGCTTGCCAGCTCTCCTCCCTCCCTCTTCCTGTGCCTTGCTTTTCTTTGTTGTTCTTCATAATTGTTTTGTCACCTTCTTTGCAGTGTACCTGGCAAGGTCCCCGGGACGAGGGGCTGAGCTGCACAGGGTGTGATGTGCTGTCGCCTCGTGCTGCTGGCAGGGCCTGGCTGGCTGAGGATGGCGTGGAGGTGCCCAGCCTTCATCACCACTGGCATTGCATCTTGTCCCGGCTGCTGCCTTGGATTAGGACAGAGAGAGTTTCTAGGCAGAGAGAATATGTTCTGGGACTGATGGTAGTGCACAGAAGGGGGAAGGAAAGGCAGCCTGCAGAGCTGTCTAGTGCTTCTTAGGAAGTCCCGCTGCGTGGGTGGCTTCTGACCAGTCCACAACCGCTCTAGAAGAGTGGTGTAGCCACAGTCTTTAGGGTACTTGTCTTTTTTTGTTTATTACCTAACATCAACACCTGCATTTCCCCAGCAAAGGTTTCGGTTCATAAGAACAAAATCACTAACAAAAATAATGGGTAATATGAAAGATTTGTGATGCCAGAGAATGCTAAGGTCTGTCACGCTGCTGGCAGTGTGGGCTCCATCACTGGTTTTTTTACATCCCTTCTGGGTGGAATTGAAGCATTTTGGGAAAATGCTTGGGAGGGAGGAGAGATAAGATTGACCTGTGGTGGTGTGGCATCCGCAGTCCTTTTCTGGGCTTCTGAGGCCAATGTGCTTGGCATCAGGGTGCTTTTGGGAATGGCTGGTGTGAAAGGTGCCAGAAAGGTGAAAGTGATACAGCGCTGCAAAGAGAGATGAAGGACCCTACATCTGTGTCTAATGCTGGACCTTAGTAATGTCCAGACAGGCCACAGAAAGTAAATTTCCTCTGTTTTAAAAGAATAATCATTCAATACCTTCCGAAAAGATCACAAAAATATAGAAGTGTTTATAAAAGTGGAGAATACTAGAACATAGTCACAAATGCTTTTTGGCTCAGGTAAAAGAGGATTAATGACTGGTTTTGATTGAACTGCAAGAATATTTGATTATTTTTGTAAAAATACATAAAATATTCAAAACATCTGGACCAAAGTTTTCTGGAAAATGAATAACTGGGCATGTCCCTTGAAACCTCTGACCAGGTTTGGCTGGCTTAGGAGCACATGGGATGTGGCATCCCACCTATGGAGTGTACGATACTGGGTCCTATGGAGACAATATGGATCAGTATGCTGGCACATATGTAACATATCTGGTGGCCTTACATATTCTGGAAAAGTTAATTTAAAGTAAATTTTTGATATAATATAGCCATTACCCAGAAGTGCTGTTCTTCTTACTTAAGGATATTGCACTGGGCTTCTGTGCACAGATTAGCTGCCTGCAGGCTCTTTATCTCTGCATTTCCCTTAGCCGTATTTAAACTCTGACTCTTAGGAGGTGACTCCATGCCATGAAGACTGTTTGTGCCTCATTGTGCATGTGTATGAGAGTGGGGCTGCTCAGGGGCCAGGCAGTAAGAAGGGGAGGAGAAGGAAATAATACAAAATGCAGAATCAATTTCATGCTGCCTAAAGTCATGCTTGTTCTTTGATGGATAAGAACACATCAGGGGATACAGGGTATTTATTTGGCATGTATCTCCAACCAGTAGATAAAGGAAGAGCTGCTCAGAATCACTGTGTTGCAGATTTTCAAAGGAAAAAGCAATGTCTAGAAGTGCAGGGAGAGAGCACAACACAAGATTTCTTTAGAAGAGACTTAAAGAAACCTGCATGAAAGCAGGTATTTAGACTAAAAGCAGTTTCCTCTGCCAACTGGTTTGCTCTTTTCTCCTTGAAATTCTATTCAGAGACTTAAAAGTTGCTGCTGATATTTTGCAGGACATCCCAACTCCCCTTCTCCTCTGCCCTGGCCCTCCCGTGTGCATTAGGACATGTAAGCATTAAACTGTCACCAAAAAATAGCACCTTGAGCAGCTTCCAGGCACTTGAGATGCTGTATCCTGACATAGTGACTTTAAACTGTGTGTACTGGAGGGAGGAAACAACAAGGCAGTGATGAAAAGCATTGGAATAGGGGGTGATTGCTGACTCTGAAATGATTTTGTGTGTGCAGTGATGGAGGTGACAGCCAGAAATGCTACACAGACTTGGCTGAGTGGTCACTCTTGAGGAGGGTGTTTTGGCTATGTCTGTCTGTCTGTCCTTGTCCTTGGTATTTGGCTTCAAGCACCTAATTCTGTGGAGACTGGTACACTTTTTTTAACTGAAAGTTTTCCTGGATTAAAGCCATTTGATGAGCCTCTGCCCTGGCTCTTTTGCTCCTTTCCCTCAGAAAATGCCTTACTGGGTTCACACCTGGCATGGACTCAAACTGAGCAGTTACCCACTTCATCAAAGCCCCTCTGAGAGGCAGCATATCCAGTGAGGCCAGAATCCTGGCTGGCACAGCTACCTTGCTTCTGCTTTGCTGGAGATGACCCAGTGTCTGCCCACAGAAGCAATGTAGACTCTCCCTTATCTTCTCCAGGTAGGATAACCCACATAGGCAGCAGCATGTTGGGCTTTTGGTTAAGCCTGGAGTCAAGGGAGTCCTGGGCACCTCAGCTTCCCTTTCATTTCAGGTGTGGCCTTAGGGGCTTTAAAATCATCCTGGGCTTATAAAGTTGGGGACTCAAGAGAACCTGTTCCCCAGCCAACGAAGCTAGCTTATATACGGGGACTTTTCACTCTGTGCTTCCTCTCTCCCTGTTGTAGAAGTGAAGATGATAATAAAATGTGAACATCAGATCTTGTTTTGTGGAGTTCTTTGATCCACAGATGGAAGGTTATATAAATGCAAAGCGCTATCATTATTTATAAGGAACACACAGTGTACAGCTCCTTGCAATCTGGCACAGTGGAAATAAACAGGAAGGCACAAATTTAGCGTGATGACTTCAATGCTGGATCCAGTAAGATGCAAAGACAGGCTGGGAAGACGTGAGTTTGTTTGAACACATGATGCTGTTTTACCGGTAATTGGCAAATACAAGTATAATTATGAAAAAAAATAATGAAAAAAGTATTTGATGTGCTGGATTCACAGGTGATTAAAACTGATCTGACCTCTCTTAGTTCAGCAGTCTCTGGGAGTTTGCATCAGTTTAGTTTCTCTTATTGTCAAAGCCTTACTTCCAAAGAAATCTATGTTTTGGAAGCCGTCTGCTCTCCTTCCAGGTATAAATTAATGTAGCTAAAGTGAGTCCCTTAAACCAGAGCTGACTTACAGTGTTGGGTATTTTGTGCAGTTGTGGTGGGAATGTATTTTAAACTGATAGCAGGCTGACAGCCTCTGAGACTGAAATCTAGGAGTTATGCTTAAGAGGAACAGGTGGGAAAACAGCTGCTCCTCTTCTGCTAAAAATGAAAGAGCAAATTCCCTTGCTTCTGCCTGGCTTTAGGGAGCAGCTCTCACTCTCCTGTCTGGCTGGTGCTGTGGGATCCCTCTTTCTCCTGTTTTGACCTTTTTTTGTTCCCAGTGAGCAGGCGCAGTACAGGCAGGGAAATACAAGCTCCCCAGCAATGTGGCTCAGCTCTTCCCTGGGGAGATCCCAAGCTGGTGGAAGAGGTGAGCTCGCCAAAGGCTTGTTCTCCTCTTGGTTCCCCTGGGACTCAGATGCTGCTGGGATTTCTCATACCTGGGAACAGGTAACTCGGTGCAGACACTGAAGGGTGAAGGCTGTGGGCCCCCTTGACGGCTTTGCCTTGGATGCTGCGAGACCTCTGTCTTGCGGCAGGGAAGACGCTGCTCCTCATGGTGCTCTGCAGCCCACCTCTCCCCCTGCTCACCACCATGGACAGAACTGCTCCCAGCAGTGCAACCCGTGCCTCTCAAGTCACCCGCCTCAGGGAGACATCAGCTGAGGGCTCCCTCTCCCTGCAGCGCTCTTTCAAAGCCCCAAATCATATTAAAGCATGACCCCGTTTGCTCAGCCCTGCTGGGTGGTAGGGAGCTGCGTGGGCTGGGTTTGGAGCTGCAAGTGGGTTTTGGTGGCCGCTGTGAGCCGCTGTGGTTTTGGGGCTGTTTTACAGCACGTTCTCACCAAGCCCGTTCGGATCCAGCGCTGCCTGCACAGGCAAGGCGAAAGGGAGGCAGGCACGCTCATGGTGCCACAGCATTCCTGCATCTGGCTCCAGCCCCCCCCAGCCCCCCGGGGATTTAGGCAGCAGGTCAAGGTACAGGGGCTAAGGGACCATGGAGCATGGGCTTGGTTATCAGTGCGCACCTTTGTTTAGGACTGGGAGACAGGAGAAGAGCCTGGGCTAAGACAGACCTGGTTAGGCTTACTGATCTGTGACGCAGGCAGGCAGATTGCTCTTTTGGTATTTTAAAATCTCGTTCCCTTGTGCTGAGCCTCCGTTTGTCCTCTGGGTTTTAGGCAAAGCCCTGCTCTCTGCAGGCTTCCTTCTTCTCTGCCAGTGTGGGGATTGCTTGTGTCGAGCTTCATGTGGCCAGGCTGCCAGCGATGCTCACTGCGGCCTCTCCGGGGGCTCCGGCTAGACCTCAGCCTGGGAGGAGGATCTGTCCTTCCCCTGCCCTATCCACCCCTCCAGATGGAGGTGCAGGAATGAGTTTTCATGCTGGGGTCCCACTGGCAGGAGGAAGAGTAGGAAATTCAGCAAAATTTATAACTTTGCCTGGTTATACAACATGGGGTACACTAAGATAGGGGACGTGTCCAGAGATGGGCTGAAGATCAGATTTGCTCCAGGAATGACAAACATCCAGAATGAGCTATTTCCCAGACCCTGAGGAGCACTTGGTCTCAGGGTGTTGAAGGACTTCTGACCAGTTCCATATATCTTCTGGGTATATACCATGGCCCATCATGTAGAGGATATAAAGTGGTATGCTTGATTAATGCTTTTGGACTATGCTTGAGCTGGATGGATACTCTAGGTTTTGTGAAGAGGTGCTCTTGTCTTTCATGGAGTATATGTTCTCTGGATTTTGTGTTGGGCTCTGGAGGAACAAATCAGTCATACAGCTGGAGAAGAGGTACTTTGCCAAATGCTTTGATGCACAGTGTTTTGGGGATCTTTTATGTGCAAAAAACCCTTGCCTGATCTTTTGATGCTCACTCTTTATCCTTCTGTGCCCCCTGTTCACTGAGTAAGTACTAATATTTTTTCTGAGTATGGGACTAGCTGCTGGTATTCCTCAGAGTCTCTTACACATTATGTGCTTTGTACTGTACATATGCTGTATTTCCTGTGAAGGTGTTCTTTCTTCTTATAACCCTTTGGATAGATGGATAGATCCAATAATTTCAGTGAAACATGAGCCCTTGCCTCGTACAGCCTTCTGGATGGCTTCCAAAGTCATGGCAGTTCACGGACACTGCTCTGGTTAACTTCTTCACTTCCCTTGGAAGTGGACGGTGCCATGTCCCTGTGTGCAACAGGAGGGGTCTGCCGAAAGGTCTGCCTGCATCCGGAGCTGGACTCTGCAATGGCAGAAACCAGCGTAGGGTGCTGGGCACCTGCTGTGGGTGAGGGACAACCCGGGCTCTAGCTATTACGTATTGGCCCCAGTATCCATAATCCTCTGGAGCCAGCTCAGGGTTCTCAAACAACCACATGCTTTTTCAAAAGGAGAGAGGACATATAATTCAATGGGGAAAATCACAAATACCACTGCTGTTCTGTGAGAACTGTGATGTGACTGCAAAGCATATACAAAGTGAGATTCACAGCTCTCTCCTGCTGTTCTGATGCTGTTTGCTGTTCAGCTGGACTGAAATCCAGGGCCATCGTCAAACAGAGGAGGGCAAAGATGTCACAGAAGTGACTTCCACACCCCACTGGGCCTCAGCTCATGGAGAAGCACCTGTGGGATGTGGTATCCAGCATGCATTTGCCTGCTTGCTGTTGCCAACAAGCAGCAAGCTGAAATGAGCAGTATCTGTAGTCTGAATTGGCGCTCATTGCCAGTAACCAGGCCCAGCAATAGAGAGGACTGAGAAAAAATGCAATGCACCTCCACGTCCTCGGGCATATACAACAGTTGAATACGCAGCAGGGTAAGCAAATCCATGGAACAGCTTTTGCATTGCTCTTACGCCTGGGCAAACTACTTCATCATATGCTGTAGGACCTTGCACCGGGGCTAGCTAACCCAGCATGCCACATGCTCCTCCTGAAACGTGTTCTGGGCAATTTCCCCTGGAATCCAGGAGTCTCAACAAGACATTTCTGCAGTGGGATGATAACTGGAAAGTTGCTAATACCAGCACAGTCAGAAGAGTGATGCATTTTACCGCTGCTAATTTATGTTGCTGCCTTTGCCACACAGGCTGAATCCCAGTGCTGGTGAAGTCAGTGGCTTTACTGGAATTGCCCATAGTATCAATTCAGAGGAGGAACAACCCTTTTCCTCTGTTGGGAGGTTGCACCCTTGTTTAGCAGCAGTGTGGGCAGGGAAGTATGGCAGCCTGCCCACACCCAATGGGCATCACAGCAGCAGCACATCTGTGTGTCAGGCAGCACCAGTGGTTGGTGCCTTCTCTAGCTTCCTAGGTATCTCCAGTGGAGATTCTCAGTCTGAGTTATGCTCAGCCTCTGTCATTCTCAGCCTGCTACTACTAATGAAAGTCTCTTTGTCAAGTAGCAGTGCCCCTTCCCCTCTCCCACAAACCTTCCTCTCCACCACTCCACCGCCCAGATCCCTGTTTACTACATCTTTGCAAGCTTCTTCAGTTACCTGCTAATTTCAGTCACTGTTGAGCCAAGCTAAGCATACATTCTTTTATTTTTCCCTTGTAAATCAACTCCTCTGCCACTTTCATCATGTTTTACTGCTCTCCTCTGAACTCTGTTCACTTTGGGCACATGTTTCTGACTGTCATACTCTGCTAAAACTAGAATATAAGCCCTCAGCTCTGGGTGTTGCCTGGCTGGAAAGGGCTGTTACCTCTTGCAGCACCTCAGGGACAGGAAGAAAGTGACCTGTAGCTGCGGGAGCTGTAAACTTGCGGTTCCTCAGCTCCAGCTGTTGCAAACCAGGCAGCCACCTTCTTCCTCCTGGGCTAGCTGGTGCTTTCATCCTAAGAGGTGTCCTTTTACCAGCTGAGGCAGGCTGCCACAGAAAGAGCAAAATTGCCTTTGCCACTGCCGCTGCACAAGGTTTTCACCACAGCTCATCCCAGTGCTAGAGCTCAGCCCCATCCTGCTGCCAGCACTGGCAAGGGAGGCAGGAGGAAGAAATGAGAAGGCTACGTTTGCTGGCAGTGACTTGTTGCCTTTGCAACAGCTATCGCCTGGCTGTGGAGGCAAAGTTCCTGTGTCTTTCTGCCATGTTGTATTTCATGGCCTCCTTGCATATGAATTTACTGTCTGCAACTGCCAAGCTCCCTTCAGTTTCACTGTTTTCTGATGTGTCCTCTCTTACTTTGCATATCTGTTGCAGATCACTTTTTTTGTTGTGTTTTCCTCTTCCACATTTCTCTTGCATTTTTCATCTGAGAGGGAACTCATTTCTTTTTCATTTCAGATCATGGTCTCTCCAGGTCTGCTGGTCCTTCTTCTCACTCCTGCCTTTCTGCTACTTGCTGCAGCTGTGAATTCAGGACCTAAAGGGCAGAAACATAAATAAGTAAGGGAGAATTCCCAGGACAGCAGTAAGACATGGCCAAAGTAATGAAGCTAAAAGGTTGGCTTTATTGTATATAGGGCAGCATTAGCACAGTGCGCAGCCTTGGCTCCTGAGGTACCATCATGGTCTGTTGATGGTGTAATTGTAACGATGTCTCTTTTGGTGGGGCTGCTCAACTGTAGCTTGTCTGCTTAAGCTCTGTGAAATGTTTTTCTTCATAAAATAAATGTTTCTAGTTGCAGGTCATTGTGAGAGGACATACCAAGTCTACAAGGTCAGGCCTGTGGCTGCACAGTTTGAACAGTATCTTTTAAAAAGGCCAGTTGCAGAAGCTGGAGATGCTGGGCAGCTGTTTGAAAACTTAGTTTTCTGGCTGATGTTTTTACAGCTTTCAAAGTAAGACGGCATTTGCAAAAATCCATGTCTCTTAATCCAAAAGCTTTATGGATGGCTGTATCTCAAGGAAATATTCCCTGCAGGTTATGGTTGCAAATGATTGCTGCTTTGTGAAGCTCACGTCCCTGATAAAAAGTGGTGGGTAGGTGGGAATCTTCCAAGTCTTTCTCTCTGGCTATTTGAAATGATTCATTTTGTACTCCAGATGTTTGTCCCTGAGCCTTCTGCTAAGCCTCTGATCTTGCATTCCAGCTGCATTCCCGCTAACAGCAGCAACCCCCTCCCCGCAACTGCCTCCTGGGCCCAAGGTCTCCCAGCCACCCCAAAAAACGTTGTGTCTGCTGCCTGAGAGGGTTTTGGTTGTACTTCCCGGCAGGTTGCCCATGCCTGAGACACAGCAGGTGGCTGTCCCCAGGAGAGGGGACAGTACAACCACCTCTGCAACCAGGATGTCTCCAAGCCAGCACCATGCTCAACAGGGCAATTAAATGAAAGATGAGCAGTGCCTAAAAAACAGTGGTATAATGGGGAAAGCAGGAAGAGCTGCTTATCAACTGTCACAGCAGCTGTCACGTGTCATACGCAGGACTGAGCTGCATAGAGCAGAATACTACTGAAGCAAGGTGAGGTTGTTTATGTTCTGACTGGTGTCCTCTTGCAGGACTCTCAGTACCTTGATGGGCCCTCACGGCAATGTAAATGCCCATGAGTGCCCAGATATGCACACATGTGAAATTACACATGTGCAAAATTATGAGCCATATATGCTCACAAGTGAGGCAGGCTGACTAGTCAGCTTGTTTATGGAAAGTAGAGGTCTCTGTCCCTCTATTTCCATGGCACAGCAAAGAGGTGTCTGAAATACTTGGGTGACCTGATGGTCTTGCTGTGAACTCAAGAATTTGTGTCATGTAAGTTGCTTGCCTCAGTGAGTGACTGAGTGCAGGGCAGACACTTTGTGAGAAGGTAGATATGGTCTGCAGAACCTATGCATGATGGTGGATGTTACTTGGAGCTCTGGTGCTCCAAGTTTTCTGTGCATTTTTTTAAAAGGTGAAATGAGACTTTAAGATTTAATGAAAGCACTTTATTAGCGCTTTATAAAGAGTCAGAAAGAGGTATGTTTTGTGGTTTGTGGGTATACACTAATTATTTGCTGCAACTTTGCAATGTTGGCTGCAGATACATTTCCTGTTGTCCCAGGTATTCTTCAAAGACAGCATCAAAGGTGTGACTCAGCCATCAAAGCATCAGCATGTCCTTAAAATGCCCCTGAGAATTCTCCCATTTCTCTGATAATGCTTTTGCATATTGGATCATATACTGTACCCACAGTCCTGTTAGCAGGATGGCCTGAATTTGTTACTTTTTGTAGCAAATCAGAGCTACCTTAAGAGTGCCAGAGTTAATGCTGAGTTAATGCTGATTTCCCCCCTCTGCATGTGACAGAGCACCCTGTTGCCACTGGATTTCCAGACAAAGATGGAACAAAGAAGGGGAGGGAAACAACAAAAGACCAAGAGAAAAGGAAACGTAGCTCATATTTACTCCATGACGGTTCAGATCACTGCACTTGGAAAAAGAAATCAACCTGCTACAAAAATGTGCAATCCCCTGTGAAATGGTGGTGGTGGCAGGGGGGTTATGTGGCTCCAGGTTCCTGGGCTGGTTTAAGAGATTTCTCTTTAGCAGCAGTGCTTAGCACAGGTTGGTAACAGGTTAGGCATGTCCTTTCCTTTCAGAATTGGAGCTGTCTGGGGAAGGCTGAATGAAATAATTGATTTTTTTATCAGACGCAATAATTGAGGAATAATGGAAAAGGAGAACCCAGAGGAAGAGAAGCCTGGAAATTGTGGTAATACAAAGAGGAGGAATCCCTTGGGGGCAGATCATATCAACTGAAGTGGAAGAAATATATGGGCTTTTCTATCCTTCTGGCCTCCTGTAATAGCAAAATGAAGAGGAGAGCAGGAAGTATGAAGGGAAGAATAAAGCCAGCTTCTGCTCTCATTCACTCCACTTTCAGATTAACCCTCTGTTGTCTTGTGTAACAGAGTAAAATGGGATGTCCTTCTTCTCTTCCTCCAATATATGGGTTGGGAAACTGTAATGCTGCTGAAAAAAGAGCAGTTCAGTAGGTGCAAGGCTGATGGTGAAGAGGCAGGTCTGGTTTGGGGTTTGGAAGAGGCCAGTTGCAGCATGGCTCGCAAGAATAACCTCATGCTTCATTCTGAGAAGCATTTGAAGAAATTCTGGATCGTCTGCATCAAGCAAATAACTCACAAGCCTAGAGAAGTATTTGCAAAACATTGGGAAGACTTAGCAAAAGCAGCTGTTAATTTCCCTATTCTCTGCTCCCTACAAAACACTTTTAGTGATTTATGGCACCTTTCAATATCCCAGGTAACAAAGATGCACTGTCTTCCTTTGGGGAAACCCATTACACAAAGTAACACACTATCATTGTCTGATAAAGTTTTCTGAGACTTTATAAATTAATTTATTTCTTTATCCCTTGTTATGTTTCTCTTCTTTCCGGTAATTTTGCTGTCCCTCTTTTATATCTGCCTACTTGTCAGCAGCTATCCTACTTATTTTCAGTCATTGCTTAGTGAACTGGTACAAACTTTGCTCTTTTCACCTTCCCTTGTAATTAGATGTTTCTATTCTGGTAATCAATGTATATTGCTCTGTCAATAGCTTTTGGGTATTGAAGTGCCCAGAACAGAAAACAGTAGTTTAGGTGTAGCATCCATAGACAAGAAGAGAGCAGGGCTTGCTGCTGCATAATGTATACGGTGCTTCTGTGGGTGGACAAGGGTGTTTCATTACCTTACCAAAGTCACATGCAATTTGCCCTCTATTATAACCCTTAGTATCCCAGTGTTGCAGTTCTCTCTTTCCCATTAAGCACCTGTGGTTTCGGTTATTTTCCTCCTCCCTCCCTGATCTCCTCAAATACATTTTTTTTGCCAATCTTAGTGTTTCATTTGGGTAGCTTCTTCCTGTTGTTTCAATTTCTTCAGCTCCCAGTCTGTTATTTCTCCTCCTTGGCTGCCTTTGAGAGCAGGTTCTTACATCCTTTCTACTCATTCCTCTAAACTGTTCCAGATCTTTAATGAAGATGTTAATGAAACCAGAATAAACAATGGAACAATAAGAGGTTTGCTGCAACACCCCTCCTGAAGCTCCCCTTACTGGGCACATAACACCAGGCATGGCCTGCAGCCAGCTTTCACGCTTTGTCATGGCCAGATCTATGCCCTTGTGAATTTGTTATGCCACTGTAAGAATCCACTAAGTTGCACTAGAAAATGCCCTCCTTACCAGGTGGGTAGACCTGCATCTGGTGCATTTCCTTTCTCCATCATCAACATTTTAGCAAGGGTGTCAGGAAAGCAAACCAGCATGCCCTGTTTTGCTTAATCATTTCCCATCACTCTTAACCCACAGTGCTCCTCTGCATTCTTCGCTTGGCAACACACCTGCTTTGCTTGTGGTCCTCAGCTTTGCTTCACAGCATTTGTCTCCAAAACCTTTTCCATTTCCTCATGCACCAATATACATCCTTAACCTGTGGTGTATGCAGTCCTTCGAGGTTCCCCTCCAAGCTCACTGCAGTTTATAGGACCAGAGCCTCAGCTGCTGTAAATTGTCATAGTGCCACAGAAATCAATTGAGCTATGTGATTTGTTCACCAGCTGGGTATCTGGCTTGGATTTTATGAAAGGCCATTTGCCTGGACTGCAAATAGGGCACTAAACATCCCTAGGGCCAAGCGAGCTTGGGGAACGAAGAGAAAAAATAAAATATATTGCAGAATAAGCCAGCTCTAGCAGCCAAAGGACCTGGAGGAGGGCCAGACAAGACAGAAAAAAACATCACCATGGACTTCTGTACTCTGAAAATGCCACTAGTGTCCTCCCTGCAGAGGTCTCTCTGTTCCTTACTCTGACGGTCCACCTAGTCCTTATACAAGCTCTTTTTCTTAGTATTGGGTCACCTCCCACACACTTGTATCACAGCAGTAGTTCAGGTAGTGAGATTCTCACTGTGCAAGGTGCCGTACATGCACAAAAAGACCAAAACCTGATCCTAGAATTCTACACACCACCTGCCACAGGTGGATGCAGGCTAGGAGCAGAATACTACTATCAAAAAAGGGCATGGGCAGCTTGGCAGGCTGTGAACCTAAATGTGGCCCCTAAATGCTCTGAAACTTGCCTCTGTGGGCTCCTCTTTTCTCTGTTTGCTTCCCTCCCCCCCTCAGCTCCCAATTTTTCATGTTGCCCCTTCTCTTTAAGTGAATCTCCTCCTGAAAACAACAAATCTTCTGGGATTTACTGCTCAGAATGATACAGTAAAAATAATACTGTGATGCCGATTTGACATTTGCTGCAGCCAGCTTTCTCCCTGCCTGTGTGTGTTCCTCCTGAGCAGCCCTGTCCTCTGTAGCTCTGCTGGGCTCTGCAGGCAGGAGTGGTACCTACCGAGAGTCTGGGGGAACCACGTGCAGCAGAAGTTATCTGCTAGTTTGGATTTGTACAGCACCTACCAAGAGAACAACTCACTTCTCAACTGGCTTGTAGGTGTTACTCAAATACATATAAGCCATAATTAAACAAGCCCCAGACTGAATAAGCAAGTGGAAAAGAATCAGCATGTTTTAGCACCTCTGGAAGGCAAGGCTGCATGGCACTGGCACTCTTCCATGATTTGTCATCACCTTTAATCAAGGTGTTTCCCAAGGGCTGGCCAAACTTTATTTATTCTTTTAAGTTTAATTACCACAGAGGAAGATGGTAATAAGCATGACTTGTGTCTGTGGCTATCACTGTGCGTCCTACTTTTTGGGGGAGGAAAATGGGAAGGAGGAAATCACACCAAAGGGAAACTGCTCCGAGAAGATGTCAGAGCTGCCCAGTGCATAACCCAGTACTGTCTGTGAAATCCCACGGCCACTCTCCTAGAGGTCCAGAAGTCAGTCAGGTTGTCCTAGCCGGGCCACAGTAACTCACTGCATGCCTTCCCTTAGCTCAAGAGAAAGGGCCCTTGCTGAGCTCTTGCACATGGAGGTCTGAGCAGAGCTTGGTGCTCTCCAGCTTGCCACCAGCCCCTGGGGCCATCGGGCAGCTGCGATGACCCTGAGCAGAAACTCTTGCTGTGGAAAGGGGGCTTTGCTGCTCACCTCTAAGTAATAGTTTGTACTTGAGATGGAGAAAAGCTGAGGCTTCTAGCAGTCATTAGGAAAGCACTGAGGCATATAAGCTGTTGTGTTGTTGGTCATTTGGGCAGTCCCCAAAAGGCATTTGTGTGGATGGGAGGGTGAGAAATGTGCCTTACACAACATATGTAAATGGCAACCAATTTTTCTTTTTTTTTTCTTCCTCCTGAGTGCAAAAGGCCTATAAAACAATTAGAGCTTAAAATTGGACTCCTGGCAGAGAACGAGAGAGGGAGTTTATGCCTTGTTAAGTGTAATCAGTCTGGTGATAAGGGGACAATTTCAGCTGTGTGAGATATAATTACATCATAAACTCCACATTACAAACAGGGCAAGCAGAGGTGAAAAGGTAAAGAGGGAATAAACGATGATGCCCTTTGGGGGATGTGCCAAAGGAGACTTTTCTGGGCTCTGTTTCCCAGAGAAACTTTTCCAGCTGGAATGGGAGCTGGGAGTGCAGAAAAGGCACGCTGGCACCTCAGGGCTAGTGCGTACCCTCATTCTGCTGGGAGGCTGGATGGGGTGCCTTGCCACGGCCACACCTGAGGTTTCACATCTGCCAGCTAGAGTGGAATATTACTTTGGGCAAGTTAAATATTAATCATGTTTCAGAAAACAAACATTTCTTTGCAGCCTGAAGCTGGAGGAGAGTGTCTGAAGTCATGCTGCCAGTTGAATATAGGATGAGAGCCAGCTGCAAAGAAAAAGGAGGCACAAATGATACTCCCAAGTGGTGGTCGCACACCTAGGGCTGAGGATGCACAGCCTGTCTGCAGGGACAGGGGCTGCAACACATTTCGGCACCATGCTGCAGAGGACACGGCTGCCTGAACAGGTGTGAGCGTGCTGGTCTGGAGCCAACCATGGCCCTAAACCTCAAACAGGACACTCAGGATGTGCCACCAAAGGGGTGGTGGTGCAGAGCTAAACACCAGCTTGTCCCTCTACCAGGCTACCTGTGGCAGCGGTGGGGAAGGGTGTCCTCCCTCCATGCAGGACACCCCACCAGGCACAGGGAAGGAGCCAGGCATATGCATGGGGCTGGTTTGCCCTGGGGACCTGTCCCATCTGCAGACACATCTCAGAAACGCTGCTTAGAGCGCATGTAGCTGCTTGGCTATTACTAGGAAAAACGGCAAACAAATATCTGTGTGTGTGTGTTTAACACTTGTGACTTGAGGTAAATGTTTTTAGATGTGATGTTTTGAAATGAGGGAAACTGAGGAATGAAAGAGAAGCAGCACACTAGAGGGATGTGGTTTCATTTGATCGAGAACAGTTTTTGGAAATCCAAGATTTCTCAGCTCAGGGACTTGAATTATTGACAAAAGATTAAAAATACCTTGGGAAATTCTTTTGTAGTTTCCTTTCTCAAAAACAGACGGGCATTTTAAAAACAGTCGTTTCAGAAACTCTGGTTGCCATTTCTGGTTTTTGCTGCTAAAGTCCTGCCTTACAGACTAGAGAACTGTCTGGTACTGGGGTCAAGAGTTCTAGTCTTTTCTTGTCACTGACATGCTGCATGGTATTAGATAAATCACTTAACCTTTCTGTGACATACTTCCCCATCTGTAAAATGAGGTTGATAATCATATTTGCTTACTTCACAAAAGTGTTAGAAGAATGAATTATCACTGTTTCTATAACCATTTATATCTCTCTGTGGGGCAAAGGCTGCTTTTTTTTTTTCTGTGCTCGTGCAACAGCACAGGAGTCCTGCTCTGTAATGGATGTTCTTAAGTGCTATTATGATATAGAAAGATAAAAATTAAACATAGCTTTTGACAAGCAGCAAACAGGGTTTGCCAGTATAGCAAATACAGTGGGTTAGATTAAAAGAGAAGGGACTCTTTTTCCTTTAGTTCTGAAGAAATGATCAATTCAATATAGTGATAGCATCCTGAAATATAACCCTACCTCAAAGTAGGTGGTGTAACCCTCCTCTGGCAACCACTCTTCTATAAAGGATAGAGAAAAACGATTAACATTTATACAGCTCCATGAATAGATTATTATTATTACTTAGATTAGAGCGCTTGGAGGCTTTGGACAAGATCAAGTTGCATTAAGAGCTTTGCAAGCCTGCAGCTGGAGATAGTCCTCTCTCTAAAGAGCTTGAGATTAAAAGGCACAAAGCATGAACCTGAGGTTAAAAGCGACAAACCATGTCAAGGGAACTAGAGACACATATGTCCAAGAACACACAACAGATCGTTGCCAGAGATGGGGATTCCCAGGCTGACATTATTTCAAGTCATTCATGTCACTGCCTCCACATGACTATCGCTCATGTGCTGTTCTGGTACTGCAGGTCACCTTCACTCACACAGGCTTGGTGTTTTTACTAGGAACAGATGTGAAAATGCAGACTGGCTAATCTGGAGACTCAGTGACCATGCAGGCAACTGAGGAAGGGGGAAGTTTGAACTGGCATGTGGAGAGGTGACCGTCTCTGGCAATAGTCAGTGCAACCTCAGTAGTGCCCAATGCTGCTCTCAAGGGACAGATGTCCATGTATCTCTCAGGACCAATTCAGTCACAAATAAGGAGCTCAGCACTCAGTGATGTATTACATTTAAAAAGAGTGATTAGTCCCTGGTGCTGCCTACAAGGAAAGACTTAAGTTGCAAGTAGCTTAACACAGTTTCAGTGAAGCATGCTGGATTGAACCCTGCTGTGAATCGTTACTGCCACAGCTGTAGCATCATATAGGACTGTTCACAAATGCTCTGTGTGAACTCTGGGGCTGACATCATTAGGCATCCACTTGAGACACCCTCCTTATGACTGGCTCAGTCCTTCATAGTCATGCGTGTCTTCTCGGTCCAGCACAGAGGGAAGGAACAAGGTCCCTAGCTTGCAGACAGAGAACTGCAGCACGGGTAGGTTAAGGCTATGCCTGTGCTTTGGGACTCAGATGTTGTTCCCACCTCCTGGCTTTAGTTTGGGGCAAGACCCTAAACGTATACATAGCCTCACCAATGCAGTTTGTTCCCAGTGGTGGGGAGCTCTGGATGGGAAAGGAGCCCTGGTGCGTCTGATATGGCTCCTGACCGGACATCTGCAGGGCCATAGCTCTAAGGAAGGGCACCCACCCCCAAATCTGAATGTGACCTTGGTGGCTTCCCCAGAGACATACCAGGAACACCCAGCTGTGCCAAGAGGAGAATTCATGCAGAATTGCTGCTCTCATGTCTAGGCCACATTGTCACCCTCCCTTGTTTTAGGGAGGATAGGTTTTGTCATTTGCCATGAGTTCCAGGAGCAACCTTCTCAGTTTGGCTTTCCAGAGCGTTTAGGGAAGATTCACACCCTGGAGGATGGGCCATCTGCCTTCCCTGTTAAAGTTACCAAGTATGGCAGGGAAGGAATGGAGATGGACAACTGGGGTTGTGGGGAGAAACACTAACCAGAGAGGACCTCATGGAGCACTGGGCAAGCCTTTTCCAGTCTACTGCAAGCCACAGTGAGACCTGTAGGAAAAACCTTGGTATTTGATTGACAGCCAAAACTCCATCAGTCAGCCTTGCGGTAATACAGTACATACCATCAATGTTTCATGGCTGGAGAAACAAAAGCAGAGAGCAGGCTCAGAGGGCAATACCCAGCACCGTTAGGGTTGCCTCACGTGTGACACACAGTCTGTGAAGAGGAACGGGCAGTCCTTAGCACCACAGCCACTGTCGGCATTACATCTGCATCCCGTTCTGCCTCGGCCCCCGGTGCAACGCTGGAGAAGCCCACGGGATCTTCTCATTGTCAAGGTTGCTGCAGAGGACTGGGTGATCTCAGGGGGATACAACCTCAGTGAGAGCGTGATGAACCCTGTTTGTGTATTTCACCATCAGCAGGAGGGTGTAGGGGTGGAAGCAAAGCCTGAGGTTGTGAGGGGGAGAAACAGAGATGAAGAGCAGTGATTGCACAGGCTGCCTGCCGTCCTGCCTGACCCTGAGGCAGGCTCAGGCTGCCAGGTGAGGAGAAGCAGGTGCTGCCAGGATGGCACAGGTTCTCCAGTCACACCACCCATGTACAAAGTATGCCCATCTGCAAAAAATTTAGAGGGAAACATTGTATATGTGCAAAAAAACCCCAAACATCCAAACTCACAGACAGTGGAAATGCACTGTATTTTTGTCACCAACAGTCCTTGTTCAGCCTAGAGACATCTCAGTGTGGCGATGTGACGATGCACTTGGGACAGTTCTTGCATCAGAACCGGAAACCCCTGCTGCCTACGCTCCCTGTGCTTTCCTTTTCTGCAGGGCAAAAACCAAAGAAATCTCTTTATAAACTGAAGAAATCTGACAGCACCTGGAGAAGAGCCCCAAAAGTTGAAATCTGCCATCAGCATGGGAAAGGGAGAAAGAGAGAAATTATGGCATGCAGTCCTGGCACAGCTATTTCTCGGCAGGAGACGAGTGCCTGTGCATCTCAGATAACTTCCCAGAGAAAGTAAGAGCTATCAGAGCTCAGCAGAGAGGAGCGAGGAGCCTCAAAGATCCCATCCTTCTTCTGAACCTTCAGGGAAAAACTGATGTTCCAGACCTCCCCCGCAGTGGATAGGGAGCTCCATCTCCCCACCCTGCAGTCTCAGGCAAAATCAGGGGCTGCAGGAGGCAATGCCTCCAGGAGCAGAACTGAATCTAACAGCAGTGCCAGTGCTTTGCTCCCTGCGCTGCTATGCAATGGTGAGAAATCATGGGCTGGTACAATCAGTCCCACCTGGACACACAGCCCTGGAGTTGGCTTTTTCCAGTTTCTAGGCACTTAGTTACATTACCTGAGCATACTTGGTGGTCGCCTGATATATGCACCCAGGCCTTTTTCAACCTTGGGCAAGGAAAAAGTTGACATATTGCTTTGACCATAACTGTTTAAAGCAGCCTGCCTTTGGGCTGAAACAAAACCTCCGGGAATCCTTACAAAAACTCCCAGCAGTGTCAAAAAAGCAACAAGAGAACGAAGCGAGGGCTTTATAATGGAGTGACTCTTCCAATCAATTGGTGTGAGTTAATTAATTAATTGCTGCTGTTGCAATGACATTCCCTCTGGCTGAGTAATCAGGAAATCAGCCACCTGAGGCTCTTAGGGAGTTAATTGCCTTAAACTTTGTTAAAGCAGAGTGATAATACCATTTAAAAAATGCCATCAATGCACATTTCTTGTCTTTTGGGATCTTGCAGAACAATTCTTCATTTTGCAGAGCAAAACCTTTAGAGTTTTACTTGGAACAACTGAGTAATGGAGACAGATGAGGTGGAGAAACAGGGAGCAAACTGTGAAATACAAGTTGTGTATCATCTGAAACAGGAGCTATACTGGTGAATCTGAAATACCCTGAAACACTCTCCAAACTTTCAGTGTCTATCCAGACTCCTTTCTTAAGTGCATTTTTTTCCAGTGGGGCGTAAGTGGAGTTTCCCTACTCTCTTGGAGTCGCTCTTTTCTTTTAAGCCTCGTATGGAAACACTTTTCTTTTATTCAACTTGATTTTTATCTTGAAGAAGTGTTGGTAGAAATGAAAGAACTATTCTGGGAAGAGCCTCCTCCCTCCCCTTTCACAGCTACCTATTTCTCAGGCTGAAGTTGAGTTTCTCTGTGCTTTAGACCTCCCTCCCGAGTGAGCTCTTTGAGACCTTTGTAGGACCGTTGGTCCTCAGTCAGTGGAAGTGGGTATTTTTGGCTAGAGCCCCTGCAGGCATCCTTTTAAGGAGGCAAAGTGGAGGCCTTTGAAAGATGTCAAGCTGTCCTGAGGCAAAGCTAACCCTGTCCCAGCAGTGGTGAAATCGCTGTCAGGTGCATGAAGGCTAAGCCTGTTGTGCATCTGGCTGGCTGCCTCTGAGGCTGTCCGTCTCCTGTGCTTTCCCTGCACAACATGCTTGTCTGTCTGCAGCTGCAAGACCACAGTTTGCTCCCAGGCAGCTGCCTTTGCTTCTCCTGCCTGGGGCTCCCATCTGTACCCTACAAGGTTTTGACTCCCTGTCAAGTGACAGGGGGGGGGGGGGTAGAAAATTCCCACTCGGACATCAGCACTCTGAGGACTCCCTAGCCAGAGCCTGCTAGAAAACTCCACCTTTTCTCGATATTTCTAATTGCAAACAACCCACACAAAAAAATGAGCTGGAATAAAGAAACCAAAGGAAGGAAACAGCTTCATCCCTTCAAAGTTCATCATATGAGAGCCAGTGAGTGCCTATAGAAGACACAGGCACTCGATGGTATCAATTCCCATCGTTTTTATCACAGTTGGTTTACAATGTGCTTTTTTTCTCCTTATAAAGCCCTAGCCCTTTGAGTCCTGCTATTATAGCATAATCTCAGCGTTTCTTAAAAATGAAAAGAAACCCTAGCCCTTCAGATGATGGAGGTAGCTTGAAAATGTTAGCCTTACAGCCTCAGAAGAAGAGAGGCTCATGTTTTAAATGATACTTTTAAACATTCCAGAGATTTTATAGGGCCAGATTCATAATTTTCCTATTGCTTGAGGCCGGTAAAACTGGTATTTCCTTCCTTTACCAGCACAAAGTGTTCCTGGTCTCTGAGGGCCTTTTGGGTAGGTGACCAGGGGTTGGGTGTCTCAGATCCCCCCACTGCAGCTCCAACATGGGCTCCCAGTGAGGGATGCCGCAGTTCTCAGATGCAAACCGCCATTTGTCCCTTCTATCTTATCTATCTGTCACTTTGTATGTGAGCACATACACATATTATTAAATACAAATACAAACCCCAGGCACACATTTTTATCCTTAAGTAATAAAGTCTAATGGAAGAATTTACAGTCATGGGTTATAAAGCAATAATAGTTGTAAAATCATTTAGCAGGTTCAAATACAGGTGAAAGGAGAAGTTCAGAAGTTCAGCATCTAAATACATTTCCTGGCGGTTTCCTATGGTGAACAGCAAATCCCCTGCTGACATGGTACCAGTAATGAAAGCTCAGAACTGTTCTCAGCTGCTTCACTTGTATTTTTAAGTTCATGACCTGTTCAGTTTTATTACTTTTTAAGCACTTTCTGCAGGTCAGGTTATTCAGGGGGGTAGTAGTAAGGACTGACTGAAAGTGCACTGCACAGGCAACAAGAATCCAACTTTCTGTATGGTGCCCCTCCAGCCCGATGAAGAGGAAATCAATTTTCTTCTTGAAACACAACACACAGATGAAGAGCACTGGCATTACCTGGAGGAAAATGGGTGATGCAAGCAGACCTAGGCACTATTTTTATTGGCACCTCATGGCCCTCCAAGTAGACTTAGGTAATGTTATCATTAAAGTGCTTATATTGCAGTTTCTGCTGTTTCTAGCAAGTGGCACTTTCTAGCAACTACTGCTTACTACATGTTGTTGTTTTAAGTTGCGCAATAACTTCACTAAATGTCTTCACCATACCAAAGCATAAAATACCTGTTCTGTCCTTAAGAGACTGAGCCTGTCTTCCTGTGTCTCAGGTGTTTATGGGTTTAAGAATGAAAGCAACTAAATTCTAGGTCTCAGAAATCACATGAAGCGTATCAGAGGGCTGACTCCAAACTCCAGGTCCCTCTTACCATGTGGTGCCAGCCCAAAGGACTGGGACAGGAACCACATAGCAACCCCACAGATGTTGTTAGCTCTCCTGCTGCTGCGTTACTTAACATCCCACCTGAACTTTGCCCTAATGATGGAGACAGATAATAAATTATAAGGTTGCTCACTGGATAAGAAGATAACTTTGCCCTATGCTTCATTTTATAATTATTATTTTTAAAAGAAATTATTAGAAGGTGTGAGAGGTACTAATAAAGAGTGTACTTTCTGTCAGTAAAAAAGGACTCAATTTCTTCAGTGAGTGTTTCTCAGCGAGCTAGCAGAAAGGAGATAGCTGTAATAGGTGCAGCACAAGAACTTTACACTTGTGTCCTTGACACTTTCTAACTTAATTAACCTTGGCAATCTAAACTATTTACAGAGAATCATGGCTGTGCTCCTAAACAAGCCTCAATTACTGGCATATCTAAAGAAATATTGCCACTTCCTCCAGACCAATTGCTCACTCATGCTTTTCCCGAGAATTTAAGAGGTTCCTTGTCATAATGCTGTGCATAAAACTTACCTAAATGGCCTGTGCTGTTATGAAAACAGGCTACCATTTTGTTGTGGTATTTCCACACCCTGGGATGCCTGCTGTGCTGAAGCAGGCAGCCAAACAGCAAATACCCAATTAGTCCTTCTGCACACACAAATGCATTATTGCTTCCCATGTCATCCTCTCCACTAACATGGTGGTGGGGAACGAGCTGCCCAGAGCAGCTTTCTGATGGGCTGCCAGTGGGGGTGTTAGAGGATGCCATGGCCAGGCAGTGGCTCAGAAGGGCAGGGCATTGCAACCTTTCACTGGTGAAAGTGAGGATGTTCTGACTGGGGGATGCTGGGAGCAGGCAAGGGATTTCTCATGTGGCCAGGCTGTTCTTTTTGGGTTTGTTTGGAAAACATCAGAGAAGGCTTTAGTTCTGGAGGCAGTTAACACATCAGCAATTCTACTTTCTTTTGCCAGCTTCGCTCCCTCTGCCTTTCCTCTTTCTTTATACGCTCTGTGCTGTTTCTTTCTTCCTTTAGTCGTAACTCCCGGTGTGAGTTGTTTTTCGTCTGCCCAGCCCTTTCCTTAAGGACAGGTCACAGAAAGTAAGCACAGGATCACTGGCTGGAGAAAAAAGGCACCTCTGTGGATTGCCCCCACTCTGTACCCAACAGAGACCTCTTCTGAGAGTTCATGCAGTCTTGTCTGAAGAAAAATGCTGCTAAACACAGAGTAAGCTTGCAAGACCAATTCTTTGGAAGGCAGGGAAAGTCAGCATTTTGGCTGCCTAGAAGGCCTTGGTGCGTGCCGTCCTCTGTTACATGCCAGTGCTCCTGGCTGCAACACCTCTGAGCCTTGTTGGGCAAGAATCATCGGCTGAGAAACACAGGGACCAAGAACTGCTGCCTGCCTGGCGTGGGAGGTTGATGGGTTGGGCTTCTGGTGCAGCAGGGTAAATTTACAAAGGACAGTTTCCTGGGAAGAGATCCTGAGCCCAGTTTTCAGGGGTGAAAACAGACCAAACCATGCTGATGCCAACAGAACTGTGCCCTTGCAGAGCAACAGGGAGCCTGGCGCTGGATTCATCAGGGATATGAATAAATCCATAACTATTTGCTTCCTGGCATTAACTGTCTACCTGTGGGTTTGCCCTCTTTTTCTCATATATGCCTTTACCCTCCTTCAGTAAAATCTCCTAGCTGGCTGTAAGATTTCTCAGTGCAGTCAGATGCCCTGAGACTGTACCCTGGGAGAAGAAGACAAGTAAATCCATCCACAATTTGCACTCCCCCTGGGGATCTCTAGGTAGCCTTATTTCCCTGGGGGAAAAGCTCCATTCTCTAAGCACTACTGCATGAGGCAACTGGGACAAAACAGCTCCTGCAGCTTCATAAACAGCCAAGAAGCACCACACACACGATGGCTCATGCACTCAGGGCAAATGTTTATAGAACAAATTTAGCACTGACTCAAGCAGATTAACAATTGGTTGCAGCATTTCATCCACATCCTCGTTGTCCCCCAGGACATCATGAGCCAGTGAGTGAGCTGTTGACAGCACAAGAGATCAGACCTTACCAGCTCAGCAGTAGCTCTTATCACTGTGGACGTCAGAACCTGCAGGTGGAGACTGACAGCGCACAGCGGGGCTACTGCCGTTGTTGTAAGGGCTTGTGGGGGCCTGGCAGATGTCAGATATGGGGGACAACACACTGGCAAGAGAAAACAAGAAAGTGTTATGGGTGGGAGAGCAGGTACCTAATCCGCTCGTCTGCAAGGCTCTTTGCGGTGGATTCCTAGGGAAGCAATTTGCGATGGGTCAGTTCAGCCTATAAAAATTAACTCCCCCTGCAACTGGAAAATACTCTGTATGGAGTATTTAGAGCAACTTAAATGGAGCCCATGTCTTCGCAAGACCTGTTGACAGAGCCTAATATGTGAGGTTAAGTGCCAGCCACAGCACCTCCAGGGGTCCTTGTGTCCCGATACTTTAAAAATACCAGGTAGAAGAATACAAATAGCATCACACTTATAACAGATGCTATGAATATACAGTGCTGCTTCTTAGGGGATTTAAAAAATTACCCTTTCTTCATTAAGGAAGACAAGAAAACCTTTCTTATTGTATAGATACAGAAGAAGTTGGTCAGCTGCTCATGCTATATTCTTTGGTGTGGAAAGGGGATGATAGGTGTGGTAATGATTCTCACCCCTGAAATGGTATAGCAGTTCCCATTGAGGTGCTTGAGGGTTAAACCTTTTTATGGGCCACTTTATTTTTCCTTATTTAGCTTCATGCTCCATTTCAGCCCCACCAACACCCCGACTGGTTTACAACCTCCCTCAAATAATGCCTTGGAACTCCGGAGCTGTTAGGAGCCATCGTATAATTGTAAATGAGTTAAGCTGGTTGGAAGCCTAATTGCTGCTAAATGACTTGACTGTCTTATACAGATAGCAGGAAGCTCTCCCTGCTCCCATCCCACTTGTACAGTGTAGGACTGAGGTCATGTAGCAGGTTGCTGATTAAAAAAAAAAAAAGCAAAGGCTGCTCTCCTGCCTGGTCAGTAAGATAGCTGTTTCCAGTCTGTGGAGCTAACTGGCCTTAATGAGCTTTGTAGTAGTTGGTGCTGCTCAGAGGGTTTGGGAGGCACTTACCTTCATGAGCAGGGCATGGATGCCAGGCACTCCCTCCAGCTCAGCCGTGCACACCAGCCTCTGTGGAAATCCACATTATTTGTATTTTACAATCTTTATTTCCTGATACCCTGGCTCTGCCAAGGAGCTTTAAGTGCAGCTCCACACAGGGTGTGTGGCATGTGCAGGTTATTGCTAAATTGCACTTTCTAATTAGTACCTGGTCTGGCAGCTGGACTGAGAGGAAGCAGTGGGGCAACTAGCTGTCCAGCTCTACGCACTGACCTGTGTATCTACCCTTTGCACTATAGGTAAATGGTAAAAAATAGCAGGAATTAAGCCAGGATCTAAGGTAGGGTCACAGCTTGTAAGTGGTGCTGCTCAGAAAATGTAAAAAAGCAAGGACTGGTGGGGTGTATATCACGCATAACGCTGTTCCTGGCAGTGCTGAAGGTGTGTGACTTTGCACCAAACTTCCCAATGACTGCCAGTCCCCTGCAAGTGTTCTGCCGCACCAGCTGAGACATTTAGGAACAGCATCTGTTGAGAGGTAGGATCACTCTGGGCTAGGATGTGTTTGGCATGTGTTTCTTGGTATGTGAGGAGACACAGATGTATTGCATACAATTGCTGCATCCACTGAGGGGCAAATACCAGCCTGAACAGCCTTTCAGATGGCAGGAAGCTCATGATTTAGGGCAACAGATGGTAAAATATTTATTTTGCAAAGGAAAATTCCAACACTTGGAAGACCATGGTTTTGTTTTATTTCTTCGTGGTGGCATTTTTGACTGGTATGTGAGCATTGCCACTGTTGTGGGCAATACAAACGTTGCTTAAGTAAGTGTTAAAGTTGTTCGGGTTTTTTTAGTTGAATTTTGTCACAAAGGGAAAAAAAAGTGATGTAAAAAGTTAAGATAAAACTTTAGTCTATAATAGGTTCAATGGGGCAATGCTTAGATTAAACTATATTGCCGAAGCAGCATTGATTCTGGGTAGGAGAACTGCTTGCAGTTGCAGAGCTTAGCAATAGGAAGGCAGCTGTGATGCCTTTGGTTAATGAATACATTTCTTCTGTCATCAGCCCAGGCACTGCCTTTACATTACCCAACTAATAAGGGAGAACAAGGTTGCTTTGAGTTTTTAATGTAGTTCCTACCTAATGTGTTGCTTCCATCTGAGTTTGGCTTTGAGCATCGGGTATTTTTCTAGCCTCAGAAGAAAACTCTGGGGTTTTGAAGACATTTCTGCTTGGGGGAAAAGAAGCCATTAGTGGAGTCTTGTGCAGGAGCTAGCATGTACACAGGATGGTGGTATTCTGCTCGTTGTGATGCTGCAAGATGTGGCAAGATAAATCGTCTTAATCACAGAGCCAGCAGAGAATGTTCTTTCTCCCCTCAGATTTCCAGATGACCCAGGTGTAACAATGAAAGAAATAATCCCTTGAAAGGACTTGTAGCTGTTTCAACAGTAAGATTTAATACACCATAGGATGGAAATATATGGGAAACATCTGTCAATGTGTCAGCATTTTAAAACAAGGAGAGGAAAAAAAATAAAAAACAACTAACAAAGAAACCCCCAAGTGGACAAAATGGAGTCTGGTTGAGAAAGACCATCCAGAAAGGACATTGCTTTGCTTTTGCTTATATTTCTCAAGCCATAAACTTGCCTTGTTGTCCTCTTGTTCTGTGCTAACTCCTGAATGCTCCCAGGAGACTGCCTGAAATGTCAGAGGCCAGTTTACAGGAGGGCAACTCCAGGAGGCTTTGTAGGAAACTTTTTGGGTTTCAGATACTTGGATTATTTTCCTAGATGAGGCAGCCCTCTCTGGAGAAAAGCTGAGCTGAAGCAGTGCTGTGTAAGAAGGCACAGAGGGGTGGGTGGCAGTCCATGTCTGATAGGCCATGCATCTCTGGGGAGCCCGAGCACTTGGCAAATGCTGTGCCCCATTTTCAAGGATCCTTGCCCTTGTAGTGGTGCCAGAGTGAGATCTCCGGGAAAGGAACCCAGCATCCGAACTGTGTAAAATGCTTCCAAGTTTGTGTAGGTGGTCGACTTTCTTGGTGAATGTGGACTGCCTTTCTGTAGGAAAGAGCTGGTGGTGGGAAACTCTTCCCAACATGGCCACCACTCCCTCTCCCAGTCTGGAACATGGCTTTCTGGAGAAAGGCCTCCTTGAACCAGGGGGATGATGTCCCATGAAAGTGAATACAAACCTGTTAAGAAGAAGATGACGATGAAGAAGAAGAAGTTAGTAGACCAGATTACAGCCAGTTACTTCTCCTTGGAGTACCTGCACAACAACTTGTAACCCTGTTAATATCTATATACCAGCTACTCAGATCTTGGGCATGGTTGTTGCTGGCATTTCTGTAGAAACTTCCCTTTTCCTAAGCTTATCTATATGGTATTTTCTGAATCTTCGCCTGTGACAGGGATGCAGGTGACCAGCCTGGAGGATGAGAAACAAGATCATTTGGGGACCAGCCAAGGGAAAGGACTTTGGTTTCTGTTTAGAAGTTTTGCTGTCTGGACAGCACCAGGAGGTTTTCTGCTTCCATTGTATTTAGGCAGTGACACTCGTCATTGTCAACAGGGAAACTGAGGCCTGCCTGACCTTCCCAGCGTTTTTTCAAGTCGATCTTTATTGGCACATAGATCTCAGAACTGATGGCCTGTATAGGGAGGGATTTTATTCAGTTCAAGTACAGGCAAAAGTGGAGTAATAAAGGATGTCTGTGTGACACAGGCACACATAGGCAGTGTCCAGGGAGCCGTCTGTGGGCCACTTGACCAAGGGGAGGATGCCTTTGCTCAAGTGCAGCTCCTTGGCCAGTGTGCCTAAGTAGCTTGCAGGCTGAGCCCGGCTGGTGTCTTGCCAGGTTATTGCTCTGCATTGGCCAAAACTAAGCATACCGTGACTGTCACGCCAGCTTACCGTGAGGTGACATTTAATGTGACTGGTGCCTGTGCTCCATGCTGTGTAAAAATGCTGGCATGCCATTTGGCTATTTTGGAGCTGGAGGAACAAATCCTATCCCTGGGAGATGTAATCTCTTTGATTTATTTAGCACCTGCGCTCCTGCTTTTAATTTTTTTACGCTGGGAGCTTGTAATGAGTTTAGTGAGTTACAATCAGATTTTCAAGGGTGACTCTTCACTGGCAGCAAAAGAGAAAAAAAATTCATCAAGAGTTTCTTGTCTACTGCTAGAAAATACTTTCCATCACCCCTGGGGAACTGTGCCTACTGGAGACTGTGAGTGATTCTGGAAGAAGCAGGCAGGCAAATCACTTATTTTATTAGCTGTATTTTGCAGCCCAGTATGTTTGTACAGTAAATAATATTTTGCATAAAGTCAATGGCTGATGCTGTGCTTTTTATCATGGACTGCTATTTTTTACTGCTTCTCTTTTAAGTGTCAGTACTGAGCATTTGTTGGTGTCATCATCTGCACTTTACATTGCTGCGTGTGGCGATACAACTGTTTCAAAGCTTTGTACTGTGACAGGGGTGTCATAGTTATTTGGGAGAGATGGAACCACACTTTGAACATTTTTCACTCTTTGCATGGCCACATTTATGGCATTTGTAAAATTCTGTGCGATTTTATGGCGTTTGTAAAATAGCGTCATTTTATGGCAGTTGGGAAATGCTGTGATTTCAATGAAAAATGGACTACACTGGTTTCAGTGGGGGAGTTTTCCAATGCCACCAAGGGATAAAAAACACACCCAAACTTCCTGAGCATAGCAGAAAACTCTTTTGAGGACAGCAGCAATTAAAGTGTTTTCTGCCTTTGGCACGTAAGTGATTATTCTTTTTCTGGTAAACAGTATTTGCTGCTTTGCATGATATGTATGAGAAAAGACTGCAGCAAGAAAACCTCTGTAGTTAAGAATTTTAATAAAGCAGAACCTCAAGGAAATTATATATTTATAGTCACACACATATGTAAAGGAGTAATCATGTTCAAAGGCTGCTGAGTCCCTTACTTCGATAATGGTAAAATTCAGCTCTGTGCAAAGGGCCGGGGAAGGGGCTTTGGGGCTTGTCTCTGCTTAGTATCCTTCACATTAATTTGTCCCTATTTGCAGGATGTTAAGGCTCCTGTTTGTCAGAATTAAACAGGAGTGTCATTAAATATTGCAATCATTTTTATTCTGTGCAGCCGTGTAACCTTCAATAGCTACGGACAACTCCCCCCACCTCACCTTCCCTTCTTGCAGGCTTCACTCTTAGCCATAATTGGAGAAAAATCCAGAGAGGGGCTGGAGGCGAGGTTTGTTAGAGCTGCTAATTAGCTGATGCCATCACATCAGAATTACAATCCGATTCCTTGGAGGACTCCAGAACCTCTTCTCCCTGGCTCTGAGACACACGCTGAACTTACCCTCAGAAAACAGAGGCAGATGATTAGCGCTGACACCCTCCAGTTCCCTCACTGAACAGTTTGGCACACGGTGGCTGGTTTAAGGGCCTTAGCTAGAATTAAAGGCTTTTCTTTAAGTTTTTTTTTGGTGTGTGTGTTTGGTTAGTTGTTTGGGTTTTTTTATTATTTTATTTTATTTTATTTAAAAGATTCCCAGACTAATTTACTGAATATGAAATTTGATGAGGGAAATTTCCTCTCCAGAGCTTCTCATTTTGGGAGGAAGGGAAAAACAACAGCAGCTCTGATGATGATAAAATTCAATTAGAGTTGAACTACCATTGATTGTTTTGATTTCATTTGTTTTTATCTTTTAATTAAGGTATCCTCATCTGATTTTTATTTTTTTTTAAAGGATTTTTTTTGCCCTCTTTCTTTATGTGTAATTCAGGAGCAGGTCTTCTGTGAGCCTGAATGAAAAGGCACATTGCTGCATCCCTTGTTTACCATGCTGGATGGTGAAGACAGCCTTCTAAGAAGTTAAGTACTGTTAAGATATGTGTTACATTAAGGACAGTATCCAGACCATGACTGCTATAGGCATTGTGAGGCCATAGTTTTGTGGCCACATCTGGGCTGACTGAATTAGGTAGTCTCCCTATAGGCTCTATAGAGAGATTTAGGCATGCTTGAAGTCCAAAAGCCACTTCCACTTCAACATGGTACATAATCCATCCCAGAGGTGGAAACAGCCAGCATCACTGAGGGTATCTGCCACCACCAACACTGAGGGTGTAATCTTTGCCACTGCTGCACTTCCCAGGCAAAAAGCCGTGGCTGGACCTCAGACCTACTGATTACAGCTTTCATTCACCAAGATGTGTGCCCTAAGTTTTCTCTGCCTTGAGGAAGATGGGATGCACAGCTCTGGTATGGGGGAAGAGAGAGAAGACCCTTTTCAGGCTGGTCATGGTACATGCAGGAATACAAAGGCTGTGGGGCCAGAAGGAGAGCAAACATCAAGGAGCAAACATCAAGAGCAAACAATCAGGACCTAGTGATCAGGGTAGTCTGCTGGGAGAAGCAGGACATAGATTTGTCTCCCTGATCAGCACCCTCCCCATGGAAAATGAAGACACAAGATTAATATTGTTTCTAAATACTTACACTGAGTAAGAACTGTGTAAGAGTTGTATAACAGTGCAATAAAACATTTCCTGGGCTAGTGCTGTGTGCTGCAACAGACCCTACAAGAACTGAGAAAACTTGGCTTCCCAGAAGAGGAGATACTAATTTTCATAGCTCCTTCAGCACTATCGTTCATTGTAACATAAGTACAAATTTAACTTTATTGAAGCAGCATTTCTAAGGCAGCTCTGCTAAACACAGAAAATATGAGATGCCATCACACACTGTTGTTTTCATAAGGACAGCAGGACTTATGAAAGGACTCTCTTTAATATTGGAGAGCAATAAATTGCCTGGAATAATATTAAGTCCTGAAATGCTGTGCTAATGCTGGTCTGCACTTGAGTAACTCGCAGTGCAACATCAACAAGCCTCTGGCTGTAGTTTTGTTCAGTGAGTAGGTGTCAGAGGGTTGTTTTCCAGCATACATCAATCTCTGGTTCCGCCAAAGACGATAAATGTTTTCTTATTTTCCTGCTGATAGCAACAGGGACTGAACCAGCCTCCCACAGCCAAACTCACCACCCTTCCTGGAGCCATCCCTAGCACCCAGTTACAAAGAACTGAACAACAGATTTTTACAAGGTATAGATCAGAAGGCAGTATTTACCACATGGCACCCTACGTATTTTATGACTGGTTATAGGAAATTACTTGTTTTGTGTGTAGTTTGTGGCTTTCAAGAGTCAGCAAAGGCTCATGACACCTGGGGACCCTTTTGGATATTTGTGGGTTGAAAATGGATCTACTTTTTACGTAAGACATCTTGGATCCACCTCTGACGTCAGTCAGTCCTCAAAGAGTCTGGGTGAAATGTGGGTGGACTGTGACTACCCAGGGAGGCAGGTGCTCATGCAGGATAAGGAGATATTCTGATTTTTTGTTCTGAAATAGGCATAGGGAAGAGGTTGTGACTGAGTGTTTTGCATGGAGGAGGAAAAGAATAGTCTCAGTCGTTGAGGGTTTCTGGTGGCTGGGGAGACACCACAACTGTCTCATTTGACACAGCTCTCGCAACTTGACATCAGAAGATGATACCAAAGACGGAGACCACCATTGAGAAATGACAGCATGTGGGGTTGTTCTCCTGAGCTGGATGAATGCACAGGAATAACCTGATGCACACAACATGACGTGGAACAGAACATGCTGGAAACATCCAGTGCTGATCATCTGAGTACTCGCTGGTACTGGGCTGGGTGTTCATTTGAGGTTTGATCCAGTGTGGCTGTTTTTGTGTTCTTTCACTCCCAATTTCTATAAAATAAGGAGTTTTATCAATGGAATTTATTTTTTTGGCCCAGTAGACTCTAAATAGTTTAATTCAAGAAATGTGCACATACATATACACCCACATTTAAAAACACACATGCACTCATCAGATATAGCTACACAGTATTTCTTTTTTTTATTATGCCTTTTAGTAACACATGATGTAATTAGATACTAAAACACCTCCTGGTCTGGTCAAGTTTTTTCTGTCAATGAGAATTTATAGCTCTCTGCTCTGCATGGCCCAAAGGTTTCTTCCCCTCCTCACTATTCACCCTTCTCCAGTGATGCTCCACACACCATCACAGGCAAGAGCTGAGTATAGAAAAAGCTATCAAGGGAGCTAGATTGGGCACTGAAACGGGCAGGAAACCCCAAAAGGGTGGAGTGAATCCTCAGCTCTGCCCCGTTTTGTGCTTGTATTATGACAGAGTCCTTAATTGAACAACGGCATGATGCTTTTTTCCCTGTGGCATCAGACTTCATTGAATGCACGGGATGGAAGGACTTACTGAAGAAGTGGCCTTAGGTAGGACTTGTTTAATTCTCATTATTATTAATTGTGAGCTTTCAGCCCTTAGCTGCTGCCTGCTCTGGTGTTAGAAGTATTCCCAGCCCTTTGGGCTCCCTGCAGTGCTCCCCTTTGGGGTTGTCTGAACACCACAGACTCCTGTCTTGCAAGAGTATGCAATACCTATAGTGTGAACGGGAACTGGGGCACAGGCTGGCAAAGGCTGGGAGCGCTCCTGAGTTTGGCATGCCACTGTCAGATTTTGGGGATCTTATTTTTGCAGGCAGGCAGCGCCAAATAATGCTGTAGCATGATCCAGCCAAGCCAGGTATGTGGAAAAGGAGCCTTGCATGAGTGAAACCTGCAGTTCAGGCCACTAGCTAAACATCCCATAGGAACAGGTAAGGCTAAACCCACCCCTCACTCTGCCTCGGATCAGCTCTTTGGCCTGGTGCAGTCCACTGCTACCCACTCATCCTGGCTCCATGAACCATGGCATCACCTCTGGTCATACCTCCCTGGCTCCCCAGCAGCGTCTCCTCACCCAGCCAGCCTCTTCTGCCTATGCCAGTCCTTGTCTGGTCTTCTCTCTTCAGCCACAACCCCTCCCTGCTATCCCACCTTCCCTGGGGAATGTGCTCCTGCTATTAGGCTTGGAGAGGTTGCTCCACTGTCCTGATCCTGCGATTGAGGTGGTGGGGCATTCAGAAACCAGGAGGAAAGGGCTCTGATGACTATCGTGAGGCTGTGGGCTGTGTGTTATTCCCAGCAAGCCAGGAACTGAGTTTGTGGGTGAAGTCGTGCTGAGCCATCAGAATAAGCATCTAGGGAGCATCAGTTCCACAAGGAATGTAATTGCTATAATCTGAAGGACACAGAATAAACCTGTGCAAACTGGTACTTTTCAAAGACTGATACTTCAGCCAGATGTCAGTAGTTGTGACAATGGTAAAGTGCACAATTAACGGAAAAGGCCACCTCCATGCCAGATTTCAAGCTCCTGCTCCAAGTGCCGTTCTCAAAAGGGCACCAGGATTTTGTCACCATGCACAAAAGAGCGTATTTTCCCCAGTGTCCAGGACTGAATTGCTTAGATTTAAGACATCAGCCTGAGGCAGACACATAACAGAGGAAAACGTTAAATTTTGAGAGCTAAAATTTGGTAAAATTCAAAGTGTCTGAGAACAGGAGAATTGCACTGAGGAGTGCTGTAAAATACCATCAATAAAAGATTGCCCAAACACCTGCGGTGCAGGCGGAGATTTTTAAGACCCCTTGGTGGGGACCTATTTTTCCTCAGCTCTAAGAAGGATAATCCTGGGAATCATATGGTAGACCCTGAACACCAGATGCCTATCTACTCCTCCTCTAGGCAAACGAAGGAAAAAGCCTCTCCTGAGCATCTTGCTACACAAACAGCCATTTCGTGGCAGTGAGGAGGTGCTTTGCACTGCCTGGCACCCCTGGAAGGGTACGCACCTATTCCTGCCTGGAAAAACCCTGGCAGCATTCTATGGGACAGCCCTAAGTTTAAGCAGCAAAAAGAGATTAGCCAAAGAAATAAAGCAAAAGTAGCGGTAGCATTTGTTCTTTTAATCTGTGGGGGAGACAAAAGAAATGAAAGGGGGAATAACAAGGCTTCAGAGAGTGGAAAATTAGTAACAGGGAAGGCTGATATTGCTGAGAGCCCTAAACGTTTTCCTAGCTTCAGCTGTCACAAACAAAGCAAAGGGTACTGTCCCAGAGTCAGGAACGTGCTTCCTGCAGAGAAAGAAAGAAAAGTGTTAAATTGGCTTTTCCTATTGTTGAGGAGCAGATGAAATGTCTCTTTTCTGCTATTGGAAGCATTTGAACCCATTAAAAGCTGACAAGGCCCGGGGTCAGTAAGGCTGTAAATAGCAGCATCTATATTTAATCAAAGACGATGAAGGATTCAGTGAATTTCTGTCCTGTAAGCTCGACAACAGCCATGTGACAAAGATGAGGAATGCAATGGCAAAGAATGTGACCAGGAGAGTTTTGAAATGCAGAAAAAGGGGCTGCTGCTATGAATTCCTGGCATGCAGTTGCTGGCTGGTACTCTAATTCTTTAACAGGCTGCAGATCAGACCACATGTACCGCTTGATAGGTTGGTCCCAGAAAGGCGTTGCAGTGCCAACGTAAACTGCCTCATGAGGGGACATCCTTTCCTTGAAATGCCTGTGAAAACAGTTGTTGGAGTAATGAATCATTTGCTACTTTGAGACACAGATTTATTTTTTTTTCCTTTGAGCCAGTTAAAAAAAAAAACTCTTTGGGTTTCCATTTAACACGTTTAATGCAAACCCACTTTGTGGCTTTGACACTAGGTTCACTTTTGATCAAACTCTGGAGTCCTTTCAGAAGCTCCAGCTCTGAAGCGCTGGAATGAAAGGTATTTTCCCTTCCCACCCTCTCCATTCTGCTGGGCTTCAGGAGGTCAGGGGGTGAGTTTTTATAGCCAGGCACTTGAAAAGAAAATTAGTCTGTGCACGTATCTTTGGATAGACACTGTAAATGATGAATATCAGCAAAATCAAGAACATGCCATGGAAGTGGGGCAAAAACTGGCCAAGGAACAGAGCAGGTTTGCATGAAGACAGGGGCAGGGAGGAAGTGCCACAAGAGGCTTCTTGGAAGAGCCAAGCTCTCCTGGTGGGATAAAAGCCCACCTGAATTATTTCACTGACCATTACATTTTGAATTAAGCCTTTATTTACACCCAGTCTTTTTGGTTATCTCCCTGATGTGCACAGATGTGGGCTTATTTGATTCCCTAAGCTAGAAGTGATAGAATTTGCTCATAACACAAACCCACACCAAACTCCCAAGGGGCAAAAAGGGAGCAGAGCAAGAAAACAGAAGTAGGCACTTAGGCAAGACCTGTAGTCCAGGCAAAGGGGAGACGTGAGGTAACAGAGGAAGGACACTTTGCAGTCATTTACCAAAGTCAGATCAGAGCACAGAGTGGGAAAAGGACAGAGAGCTTGGTCAACAAGCATGAAGAACCAGATGTTTGGCTGCTTTAAATCACAGCTTTTTTGACCCAGGGTCTAGTGTGTACCTGTTTGGAATTGCAAAGCAGGCAGCGCTCTCTCTGCATGCTCTCTTTCTGACTGAACAGAGCACGTGGTAATCACAGGGAAAAAAAAGAAAATAAAAAAGAAACCTTGAAAAGAAAACAACCCCCTCCAAACCATAGCTCTGTTTTCTAGCCACCCCCACAAAATAGCAGCAGCGACAATAACAGAAAAGCTTTCTAGAGGCCCCTGGGATCTCTTACTGTGATACAGTTAAAAGCCATCCAATCTGGAAACTCTGGTTAAGAGTAAAAAATATGCCCAAAATGAACTTTTGATCAGAAGAGCTATCTTTGCACATGTGTCTTCTTGCTCTGCCCACTGGTGTACATTTCAATCTGATATATGGCAAGTTTTTCATATGAAATTGTCTAGATAAAAGTCAGGTAACCTCATTATCCATTTCTTATGTGGGGTCCTTTTTAAGCTCAGCTTTCCTCCTGTGTCTTCCTCCCCTTCAGCAGCACAGGGTCCCTTCTCGCAGGCAGCTGACACATGGGCAAAGTTGGTCCCAGCCCTGCCAACTTGCTGTGCTCCTCCATCCCCTTCTCCCACACACATATTTACCACCCTCTTTGGACTTTATTCCAGTCTCCACCCTCTTGATTGGTGCTAATTGCTGTCAGTTCTTGGACTTTGGTCATCCATCTAATTGTTTTTAATCCACTTGAGAATTTTGCCCTCAATACCTATATCCCAGAGGGATTTACAAGGACAGATTAAGGACACAAGACAGCTAGGTGAACTAAAGAACAAGTCCGGGTGATCTGAGGGCTCAGAGATGTCTGCAGTGTGCAGACATCATGGGCAGGGTCATGTCTTCCTCGTGCCAAGGAGGACTAATTTCCCTGAAATCAGTGGCCTGGCTCACTGAGAAAAGTCAGCGTGAAAAAGGAAATCAGTGCCATAAGCCAGAGGGAGAAATTTTTCAGGTTACAAGGAGTTTTATGGGGGATTAAAGGATGAAACTGTCATATGGAAAATGTGAGTGGAGTGTCATGGAGAGCTGTGAGACTGCTGTGAGAGGGGTCTACCTTGAGGGGACTGTAAGCCCTGTCATTTGAGTCACTTGAAATCAAGAGAGGCAAAACCTCTAAGCATCTACCATAAATAATGGCCCTTCATTTTTGTCAGGGACTAGGACAAGACAGGGTTCTCCCATCACTCGTTTCAAAGATGCTATTAGGCTAATGTGACCTGATGCAGCAGACTGTGGCAACAGCCTTCCAGGATGTCCATCAATGGGGAGCGTGTAGCTCCACGCTGTCACCTCTCATTGCCACTGCCCTGGAGAAATGATTCTTCTGGGAAGATCTGCTGGGGGAAAAAAATGTTATCATGACCAGATCTGAGCCTGAATGCTCCGCCAGGCCCTTTGCATAGAGATGACAACCACACTTTTTTTTGAGAAGTGGGATGAGTCTGCTGAGAGGTGGTCTAAGTGCTTCTGGATGGGACAAGCATAGCACATGTGCTGGGAGATCAGATGGACCAGTACACTCGGAGGCAGCACAGCTGGAGCCATACACTGGCAGTAAGAAATTTGATTCCTTTTTTCCCCAGCCACCTGCTCAGGGAATACCACAGACTACTACTCTGAAGTTAGGATGGAACTATGACTGCATTTCTGTAAGCAGGTCTTGCTAGTGTGTGGTCAGCTTCCTTGGATGACTTGTTCTAGGTTCAGGTTTAAGATACATTTCTGCCCAAAGCAATCCTATATGTCTGAAGGTCTGTGGCACTTAGGGCGTCCCAAAAACTGGTGTGCCCAACCTAGAATTTTCTGGAAACATCGGAGTATAGAACAATGCAAAACCAGCATCCTGAGGACCAGCACAGCTGTGAAACAAGTGGACTTTCTTACTTCTTGCTTTGAAGACAGGTAAGAGGTGCAGAGGAAGGGAAGGATGCCACTATTAGATGAGATGGGATGAAAACTGGAAGACTAGGAGGTACTGGAGTTTAACAAGATGACCATGCCAGAAACTGCCCCACTCCGTGCTGATTTGTTCTGACTGCACCTTAGAATAAAATTATGGAATTGGTGAGAAACAAAGTCATAGTATTAAGTTTGTCAGGGATTTGACCATCTGCATATGGATGGAGATGCTACATATATCCTGACATGTAGGTTTGCTGTTCAGTGGGAAATTCTGAAATAAATAAATAAACAAGAAAGCTCAAGCAAAGCTGTTCTACATCAAAACAAACCCTCCAAGTACTGAAGCTGCTAGCAGAAAAGGAACTTTTAGGTGTTGATTTTTCAAGATGAAGTTGATGAAGTTTGCTCAGCAGCTTGGCTTCTCACCTCTCTGGTCCAAAACAGGGCTTCTAGAGGGCCTCAGAGGCATGAGGCAGAGCTTCCAGATTCTAGGCAGATGTCATGGTGTGTAGGAACCCTGGCTGTGGTGTTATCTGACAGACATGTGGAGTGGACAGAAAGTAAGCAATAACCCTGGAAAGTTGCTTGGTTTCTGATAAAAGACTGGTGAAATTAAAACACCTCATATGCTGACCAAGAAAAATTGTCACATTATGATCACTGCACAACTTTTCTCTACGCTGCACAAATATTCCTGCAGGATAAGCTGTCCCAATGCAGGTACTTGATCGCAGCTCTTGTCTATTTGTGCACAGTCATGCCCCTTTAGCTTTACATAGTTACAATGCCAGTGTCTATATTCAAGCTAATAATTGCATAGGCACAATTCACACTGTGGAAACTGCTCTAATGCGTTGACTTCATCTAACCTAGAAATCTTAGTGGGATCGCTTTTTCTTCTTTAAAGTGAGCCCAGGGTGCTTAATTCAGGTGTGAGTGGCTGTAATACAGTCACCCAAAGCTGGATGAGGTGAACACCATAGCTAATTCCTGTTGATCTTTATCAGTTAGGCGCTTAAACCCCTTTGCTGAAGCTGAAGTTTAGTTCTGTATCTGACTGGATTGTCCTTCAGATGACAGATAAGATGACAGGGATGAAGAGGATGTAAAGATCCAAGCAGGTGTGGGAAAAAGGTCTTTTGTAAGACCTATAGGAGGAAGGACACAGTATATCTGACTTCTGATGAACAGTTGTGGCCCGGAGGAATGAAGCCCGTGTAGGGTAGGATTTATCTTTTCCTCTGCAATGATCAGCTACTCCCCCTTACAGGTCTCCCAAACCAATGAAAAGCTGGTACCAGCCAGACAACAATAAAGATATCAACTCACTGTGATCCACTATGTAACTAACAATTAGTGGCTAGAAGAAGGCTGAAGACCTGGCAGCTGCAGTCTGGCTGGAGGGATTTCTTAAGCAAGCAACCTAATTTGGTCATTAACCTACCTGCACTGCCATTGCGACGGGGCAGCAAGCCTTTGGGTCGTGATTTGCTTTGCTTTTGGACTCTGTCATAAATGGCCACCTTTAGAAGTGATATGTCTGGGAGGGAGATCACATTTTAATGGCTCTGTTCAGTAGCTTCCCCTGTCAGTGTGCAGTATGTGCTGTGGCTGCCAGACAAAAGGTGGTGCAACCCTTTAAACAGGGCTTTCCGACAGCGCTCCCTGTGAAAGCCAGTGGAGACATTAGTGGAAGCAGGACTGGGCCCTGAATAAGGACAGGGAAAAAAGCATCATATGTTGGAAGGAGATGAATATTATGTAAGTAATAAGGCATACTGACATTTTGTAAGTGGGCAGGCTGATCTCATTATTGATCTACAATTAAACCAAACTATGGGGTCATACCACCCTATTATGTCTAGCAGATTAAATTCAGGCTGTTTCTTTTCGTTATTGTTTCTGATGGAATTTTGGAGCTTTCTTAATTCAGGTCAAAAAATTAGAGGCTTCCTTATAAGCATTTTAATTAACTAGCTGAAGAACTCTCTTGCCCCTAGAGTACCAAATCCAGAGCTCAGCATTGTTACCTCTCTCAGACTGTCATATTTCAGCTCAAATCGTGTTTGTGCCCTTTTATTCAAGTCAAAAACACAGACAGCAAATCAAACCCACCCCCCTCCCTCATTGACTGTTTGAAAAAAAAGAAGTATCTTTAAAGTTTGACTTCTGACCTAAACATGTTCTTTGCAGCTCCCAGCGTGTGAGGATCAGAATGTATGAGGAAAGCAACCTAAACCTGTGGAGGAAAGCCCTTTTGACTGGACCTTGGTGTGACACACACCTCATCGCAGGCGTCTTGTCTGCCTCAAGCCACCAGAGCAATAAGGTCATCCAGCATTGTCTCAGGGCTGAGTAAAAACCCAGTCCTTCTGCAGGGCTGCTCAGTGCACCATCCCCCCCAGGGAGAGGATCTCAGCTGAGTGGTTGAGTTTCTGCAGAGCATACTGCTCCTCAGGCAGATGGGGAGCTCCTTCCTGGTCCGTGGTGCCTCTCGCATGGTGGCACTCCTGCAGCAAGGTGACCTTGCACCACAGGCCACCCATTGGCTCAGCAGGCTTGTTCGAGGAACCACCACCTCCACCCCTCACCCCCCCAAATAGTTATGGGTGACAAAAGCAAGCCCCCAAAGTCCCCCACTCCCCCGTATCCTCCTCTATGTGGAGCTGGCACAAACAGTGCTCCTTTCAAACTTGTGGGGTAGCGGCGTGCCGTAAGAGGGAAGGACATTGAAGAGCAAACATGGTTTTGGGAAGGGTAGCAGCTCCAAGTGGTGGGGGATGAAGGAGAGTGTGCTGGGCAGCCAGGCAGGTGTCAGCTGCCCTTGCAGCGGTGAGTAGTATCCTGCGGCAGGGATGATAGCGGTGAGCTTTCTTGGCATCAAGCTAGGAGCCTTTCAAGAATAAAAATGCAATCTCAGGTGAATCAATACAGACTTTTAGTTAGATACAATTTATGATCAACCTTATTTCTTTCCCTGGTTCTTAATAATTAAGAAGAAAAGTTTAGAAGAAGAGACTCCTTAAAACCCAGTGGTGTGATCAAGGCAAAAATACCCTTTTTTCTACCCATGGAAAAACTGACAGGAAAGAGCCTGTGTGCCAGCCTAGATAATATTGACTGTCCCGAACCTGGCAAGGACATGGGTCAAGTACTAAAAGTGCTGGTCAGCCTAACAAGGCCGGACGTTGTAAAGAGATACTGTCCATAAAGAAACATGGCTTTGTGGCTGCAAATGTCATATTTTTTCCTGTTCAGGAATTTTATAATGGTAAAGATATCTTGAACCAAAGTATGATTTACAAGGAAGCAATTTAGAAGTAAAATGGGGAAGGACCATCCTGCAAGAGACACCTCACAACATATTTACAAAACAGGTTTAATTTCATGAAAAAATATGTTATTTGACCATATTTTCTGGAATTTCTCATCATCATATTGCCATTTTTGTCTTTTCCAGTCCTCCTTCTCTGGGATAGTACCATGTGAAGAGGTGACCTGGTGAAGGACAGATCTCTCCCTCAGTGGCTTTATACATAGCCTCTGATACTCACTGTGATATCTGACTTGGGAGCAGGAATGAAATCAACTTCTGTCAGATTCTGAAGGCCACCAAAGCTGCCAAATTTTTCATGTTTCCTCCACTTTGCTCTCTGGTTCTGGAACCAGATCTGGATACAGGCAAGAAAGAAAAGGCACAGAAATGAACAGGAGATAAAGGAGGAACTCCTCACATCCAACTACTTTCCCTACTCTCTGAGCATCAGAAAACATTGACCTCCAGCTCAGCAGAGCCAGGGGCTGAATCTAAGGGAAAACATTGGGTTCGACACAGCACCTTTCACACTTTGCATAGCATGTGGGATCTCTGGACTATTGTGACAGCCTCTCTTCCCTCGCAGCTCACAGAAGAGCTAGGATTTCCCTGTTCAGCAAGTACAAGGTACAGCAAGTCTTCCAGGGCTCTCCGGGGAAAGCAGATCCTTTTGCAGTCACAGCTTTGCAGCAGTCAAGGCACACGGCATTCTGTTTTCCTTAGGAGGTGTGATTTGTTGCATGACAGGGCTCTTTCACCCTGTTCCCAAGTGATCAGGCTGGGAAAAGACCCACCTAGATGTTTTGCTGGGCTGCAACAGTGGGGATGTAGTAACAGGGTTCTTCTCATATTTGGCTGGTAACATTTTGAAATTCACATAAGGGACCTAAGCAAAACACCCAAGGGAATCACTCAGCAGTCCGAGTATGTTATCCACCATTCTTTTGCACTGGAAAACAGACAATTAATATTCTTAGGGGAATTTCTTTCATTCGTCAGCTGATTTGACCAGCCTGGCTTCTGGCTGAGGCGTGTAAGTATTTATGCTGCAGCCACAGTAGTTCATCTTGCTGTATTGCTGTCAAAAGTTGAATCCCCCTTCCATTGTCATTTCTAGCTGGCTTAGGAACCTGCTCTTTGAATGTAAGCGAGTGGTTCATGAACAGAAGGTATTAGTGATCAAAACCAGATGCTGCTGGATGTAAATATGTATGCATTTTAAACCAAATAAGGATCAGCTCAATTCTTTCTGCATGTCATGGCCAGAAATTAATGGGAATGTCAGGAGCCCTCTGCTATATTGCTGATAGCAGTAGCCGAGGTTACTGAAAGGACAGTTTTGTTTATCTGGGTTTGCATGTGTTTGAGAACTGCTTAGTCAGTACGAACTGCTCCATTCTTTTTCTACCACGCAGGAGTTACATGGTGAAAAAGCACCATAAAAATGACTCCTCTTTAACACCGACAAAGTGGTTGAGGGCAGAGAGGGAACTGAAGCCAAAATTCAACCTCTGAAGTACTCCCTCCAAAGTCTGCACATGGGATAAAGTCCTCACTTCAGGGATTATTATTTTTTTTTTAATAAAGGCAAAGCTGTGTTCACAGACTGAACTACTCTTTTTTTGCTCAACCAGTTCTCCAACACCCTTATCCTTAAAATGATTTCTCAGTGCCCAGCCATAATTTCTGTTACTGGGATTTAAAACAATTACTCCATGCTCTGTCTTCCACAGATATCAAGCTACTGATAGAATTTATTCTCTGCATGCTACTAACCTTCACTTTTCCACTGTTACTGAGCTATGGCACTGAGACACAGCACAGTATTCCCGTGTGTGTCTGCAAAAGTCACACCAGTGCTAAATCCAGGGACAAGTGCCTCCTTAACCCTGCCTGAGATTTCACAAAAGCCTCATTTGCCTTCTCAGTGGTCAGCAGATTGTCCAAGGAAATGACAACTAAACCAGAATGTAGGGGAGGGTGGTGTGCCTCATGTTTTAGGAATGGCCTCCATTTGGTGCTTTGTAAGACTGTCCGTTTGCTGTTCTCTTGCAGACACATGAACAATGATCTGAAGCCTGCTGAATCAGCCTTTTCATTATTTTCCAGTCCTCTAACCTTCTTGCCATTTTATAGAATTATTGTTAAAGATTTTACTGACCATGTAGTTCAAATTCACCTCTGTGTCAGTAAATGGTTCCTATGAGAGACCACCTTTGAAACATCCCCATTTGCTATCGGGCACCTGTTCCAGACCCAGCTTTTTGCCTGCTAGCACAAGCTACCCAATCTACTCTGTTTTCTTAATACAAGCAGGGTGTAGGACCAAGGCAAGGTCCTAATAGTGACACACCATGAATTTGATTACCTTTACCACCAAATACATAGAAACATAGAATCATAGAACCATAGACTGGTTTGGGTTGGAAGGGACCTTTTAAAGATCATCTAGTCCAACCTCCCTGCTGTGGGCAGGGACATCTTTCACCAAATCAGCTTGCTCAAAACCCTGCCTGACCTGACTTTGAACACTTCCAATGACAAGGCATCCACAACTTCTCTGGACAACCTGTGCCAGTGTCTTGCCACCCTAATAATAATAAAAAGAATTATTCCTTATTTCCAATCTAAATCTTTCAGTTTAAAACTGTCACCAATAATCTCATCATAAAAAGATGAGTTTGGCGATAAATATTAAATATATTACCCTTACTTTAATTCTTCATTAGCAGAAACTCATACTGGCTTTTTCACTGTTTTGCCAAAAATTGTTTGGCTGACAGGCCAGTCATTATCTGGCTGTTCTTTTTACTTTTTAAATACTGACACAACATTAGATTTCCTCAAGGCCCCTGGAATGTCTTTTGTTCCAGGGATGATTAAATATCAACACAGATGACCCAAAGTGCTTCTCAAGCGGCTTTTTAAGAACTACTGGAGGTAAGTCACCTAGATGTCTGGATTTAAAAATATCTGTCTGTAGCAGCTGGTGCTCAACATTGTCCTTATGGAAAGTGTTTCATCATCATTGTGTGATACTACCACCTTACCTGACATATTTCCAAGGATAGAGCAGAAATTATGACTGAACACCTTTGCCATTTCTGCATTATCCTTGACTGTCCCACTGTTTCTATAAAGTAACAGATCAATATAATTGTTCACTTGTTTGTTTGTTTGTTCTTAATGGACTTTTTTTGAGTTCCTGATGACCCTTAATTTTTCTGACCAAAGCTTTGGTCTGTATCCTTCTGCTTTGTTTATTCATTCTTTATAATCCCTTGTTTCTGATGTTTATTCATCCAGCATTCTTCTTTTTGTGTTGCATGTAGCATGCACACATGCAGGGATATGATTCCATCTATCCACTTAAACTGCCTCTCAGCAGTCATAACCTTTGTTTCTTGACTGGAGGACACAAGCTTTTTCACAGTTATGAAATGTTTCACTTGGTTACCCAATGGTTGCTCACTCTTTTTTCTCCCCAGTAAAATTACCTTTCTGAGGTGATTTGACTTACACTGCTTTTAGCTTTGTCAAAACTATTCTTTCAAAGCAGGAAGAACATATATAAATTCTCTGCATCCTATTTTGCTTATATGTGATAAATGCAATCAACCAAAATTATAACAACTTGTAGCTTGTGACAAAGTTCCTGCTAATTTTTAGTTCTGTGGCCGGTTTCCCTTTACCAGCCAAGATGAGGTCAAATGTAGAATTTCCTATGTCACATGTAACACTGTCTGAATTGGGAATTTGCCATCTGCAATTCATACATGAGGGGCTTTTTACTTCCTTCATGTAAATCTTAGATTGATGTTTCCCGTGATAACTCTTTTTTATTTTCTCCCCTACAGATTACAAATAATCTTTTTAACAGAAGATTTTCCTGTTCTTTCATGTGATTTGCTGTTTTGTTGGCAACACCGACTAGTAGCCCAGGTTGTGCTTTATGCCATTGGAAATGCATTGTGGGTGCCCTGATACTGCTACTGGGCGTATTACAGATACGCTGTTCCAACTCTCCCCGTCACCTAACGATGAAGCAATATCATCATGGTTAGTCGATAGTCCCAGGCATGTCATAGCCAATAAGCTGCTCTGTGTTGAACTTTGGTTGTTAGTGGGATATGTGCATCACAGTACACTGATGACTCTAGCATTATGGCAAGTACAGAAACTGCCTTGTGCAAAAATTATCACAACAGTGCCTGGTAAACAACGCCAAATTCCAATACACAGCAGTATGTATGTTTTAATGTAGCAGTTTCATATGCAGGAAACATTTGGGGTCAATTTTGAGCTCAGTCAGTAAGACTACATTACAGCTGGGAGGGAACTGGGTTAGTTTCCGTGCACTAAAATTACAGCCAGGGCATTTATAGCCTATGATATCAAAATACAGAACAGTAAGAAAGCATTTTCATTTGGGCAATAATTTTCACTTTTTTTTGAGACCCTGTAGAAGATGGATGTGGATAACGGTTTGTACTGGATGTACATTAGTCTGTAAAAGGTTGATAAACGATTAATAAATATTTTCATAAATGGCTGCTCTGTTGCTACAGAGGCCAACAGGTTGCTCATAACCATCTGGAACCCCTATTTGCTATGCATTTAGTGTGCTTAGAGCTCCTGTTAACCCTTTGATTAATCCCATTTGGTTAGTCCCAGCTGGGTGACAAATACTTTTTTCCCTATTTGTAAAAGGAGAACGGTGATACTTGCCTCCTCTGCAAGGTAACAGAGAGGTCACGTATTTCATTAGCGTTGTCACCCAGGCATAAACTATTAAGAATGTTCTCTGAAGAAAGAATTGGTGCAGTGAGCATAGTCTTTTGGAGACACAGTGTACCTGAACTCTGGCTTCTGGGAGGTTTATCTTTGCTGCCAGTTGATTGCGAATATGGACATCTGGGTAGTGAGTCACTTGGAAAATCTTCTCCAGTTCCTGGAGCTGCTCAGCTGTGAACGTTGTCCGGATTCTCCGTTTCCCTTTCCTCTCAACTGTGCAAACAAGGAAAGGTGTATATCACATTTTATAGGAAAAGGCCACAGGGCCACAAGATGATTCAGAGATCCAGCAATTCCTGTAAATTGCTATGCAGCTGGTCTGGCACCTCCAACACCTTCTAGAGATGTACTTACCATAGGTGACTGTCTCCTGACCCAGCAGTGAATGTGAATGAACTTCTTTATCATTCAAGGAGTGAGTCAGAAGTGCCCATTTGCAGTGCTAATTCCATGGATCCAAAGCTTGTCAATAGCTACAAAACTCAATGTATTTTAACCACGCTAACCCTGCAATGGGTTTGTCATCAAATTCCTGTAGTGTTGGACCAAACTTTGACCCCTTTTTGCCTCTGTCACATGCACACATCTGTTGCTAACTTATAATCCCTTATTAGCTATTTGTGAAGAAACCCTTAATGTAAACGGAATGAAAGAATACATACTCCCTTTTGTCTTTGTGGTGTTTTCATGCCTGTAATAAATCACCATCTTTCTTTCAGCTCATAGATTTTCCATCCCTATCTTTTCCTGTCATACTGGTCTTACTAAGCTTTCCTCAAGCTCTGAGGTATTATTCTATTCCATCATCACTGTATCGGTTTTGATTAATTTTCTCCTCCTGTATGCCAGCAAGATCAGAATACCCAAAATGCGTGAACACTGTGGAGGGAAGTCAACCATTCCAGACTGACTGACCACTGTTCTCTTCCCATACCACTCCTTTGGCAGTATTTACGGAGAGCCAGCAGTTGCACTGCAGTGTGACAGTGGCATTAGAAATATTATCTTACAAAGAAAAGCCATGGTATTCTGATTGCACTGTTGTGGTGTGGGGACTTTTAAACAAGCTTAACCTTAAGAACTGTAAGGTCTTAAACCCATGGAGCAGCATATGGGGGAATTTGTGTGCTGTGAATTCCGAAGGGGACCCTTAGATTGCTGTATGCCTCCACCTACTGTGCTGTGACCACACTAAAGATTTCCCTCAGCATTCCTACAGCTTTGAAAATGCCTTCTTATACCAGGGCATTTTATTTAGATCATGAACTCTGTATGCTGCTTGGTGTAAGTTAGAGTAAGGGCTAGGTCGCTCTGAAATTATGCTGAAGGGCTGGTATCTTGCAAGGAGGAGGAGAAAGGAGCAGCAGAAGTGAGGTCTATGTAGAATGTGGAATTCAGCCTTGTTCCAAGGCTGGAATCCTCTCTGATGCACAAATTGATCTCTTCCAGCTGCTATTGAAAGACCAGTGCAAAAAGCTAGGCTTCAAGTGTTGTGAGTCATGTTTTTTTCTACTGAGCTTGGAAAACTGAAGCCTGATAGGAGCATAAAAATTGTAATATCCCTAGTGACTATGATGAGCTTGCTACTTGATGACCTGAAGTAATTAGCAATGAAACCATGTTGCTTGGCAAAATGACCTTTTTGAGCAACTGCTTTTGGTCTTCCATGCTCTGATGACAACTACCGGTTCATACTATGTAACTAGATGCATACACTTCCTAATGGGAACAGTTAAGCAGAGAAGGTTAGCTTAGTCCCTCAAAGAGACTTTGCACTTTTTTCCCCACCTTTTGTTTGACCGTTAGTATAAAATTTTCCTTTTAGGGGCTAAAGCAGTGAAAAAGGTAACTAAACACCTCAGCCAATATAAATTGGGCTCTGTGCCAACCAGAAAATGATGTTTTTCACTCTCTAATTGAAACTTCATTGTGAGTCTGTTGACACAGAAAATAAGGAATAAAAGATTCTGCCCATTGACTTGGTAGGAAGATGCCTAGGACATGATACCTGGGGACCAGTAACTGAATATATTCCATTATGAATATTTAATCTTTCCTAAACTTTTTGAGTACTTTGAAAGGAAACCGGTCATGCAAGAATAACTGAGGAGCATCATTTATCATAAATGCTGTCAATACTCCCATATCTCAGAAACAGCCTAATAAAGCTGATGTCCAACACAGTTAAATCCATATCATTAGACTTTTCACTGACCTATCAAAGCAGTACTCATTAGACTGCAGCACTGGCTTCAGCCCCAAGAGAAAAATGTTATTTACATTGAATCTTGCTGGCACTGCTGGGGCAGAGATCTGAAATGAGAAATATTTTTTGCATTTATGCTGAGGATAGCAATGAGCACCCTCTCCTAAGAAGCTCTGATTACAAAGTTGCATCTACTTGAACCTTCCCAAAAGATGTCTGGAAAGGGGATTTTTTGCTATATGGATTAAAAGGGAAATGTCCATGCTGACAACATGAATTTCAGGACACTATGTCCCCTGTAGATATAATAGAACTATCAGTTCATAATGGTGTCTCTTATCTGCAAGATTTTCACCTCACGCCTCTCTGTGGGGGTTGGCCCCCATATCCTCCTGGAAGATACTGCAGGCAGCTTAGATTGAGTACCAAGCTGATATTTCGTCAAGCGCCTCACGTTCTGTCATACAGTAATGAATCTCTGTGTTGTATTTGTATCATTACAATGTATGGCATTTATATTTTTCTAGCACAGGGCAATTCGTATAGCAGATCTCAACAAGTGAAGTTTTCCCTGACCTTGTCATGGTCTCAGAAATTTGCGGCCTCCCTGAGATGTCCTGTGTGTCTCCCTGAACACTGAGCTGAGCTTCTGCCTCTATCCAGAGTAGAAGAATGGCTCCACAAACCTGGGAGAAGCTGCAGTCTACCTCCAGCGTTTCCAGAGTGGAACAAGAGATCCAAGCTCAAAGTGTGACCTCCTCCTTGTTCCTGTTATCCCAGCTGTACATAAATATCTAGGATGCTGGCAGGGTTCTTGTCCTGACAGGTTTTGTATGCTCAGGCAGTCCATGTACCTTCCAGCAATAAGAAAGCCTTCAGGAGAAAGAGAACAAACCTGCAGTCTCCTGGAAGATTTCTGAATTAGCAAAAAAGCCCCAATGTACTTTTTAAAAAAAACCAAAAAAACCAGGTAAACTTTTGTATTCCATCAGAATACATATAATGATCTAGTCCAGTATAATCCCTTCTGTCTCATGCATTAACCAGACTCTGCAGAATCGGGATGACTGAACTGGGTCCATAATGGCATTGAAAATGTTAAAGACCAGCTGTATCAGACCTCATAGCAGCAGGCACCATGCAAACAGCCACCATTAGTTCTTGCCTGTAAGCACATATGATGACAGCTATCATATTCTTTTTGTAATGGGGAACCAAAGCTAAGGCAAGACTTTTAGTGCCCAAACCAGAGGCTGCTAGCTGAGCTAGAAAGGAGTGATTTACATGATTAGAACATGCTAGCTGCATGAGTTCTCCACAAAGTATGTTCATGCATACCAGAGACAGAGATGATAGTGTGGACATCTATCCTTGGCTACCAACTTAAGAAATTGTGGGTGGTGGCAGGATAATTGGTACAGAGTTCATTGGATTAATCAATTTAGACTCCAGAAATCAGCTATTACAAGCAATGCAATACCATCTCTACAGGGCCAAGGTATGGAACAAACTCGGTAGTAAAGATCACGAGTCTAGAACGAGCTGTGAAGTCTACTTTAAAAAGAATATACGAGAATGAGAAGACAAAGGCTGTGCATAGCTAGTGTAACTTTGGGAAGACACTTTTAGCTGAGATGGAACATTTTGTGGTGCCTGAGAGCTGGATCCATTGCCTTGAACTACACAGTATTTTAAACTGGGATGGAGATGGGATGGGGAATGGATCTGCAAGATAATCTCTTACTGTACTGTTCCACTGGTAGCTAAGAAGCGCCCAGGACTAGAGAGCATGGCTTCAGAGAGAATAGGCTTGTGAGATTCTGTTGTCTCATATCAGCTTCTTTGGTGTGAAAATGACCCAGATAACTTGCTGATAGGCAGAAGAAACTCCCTATCAGTTCACTCTTACATCCTACACATTTTTCCTTCTTGAAAAGTGAACTGTTTTGCAGACAACTCTTATGTAAGGGAAGGGTTTACACAGTGCTCAGAAGTGTCAATCCTACTGAACCCAGATTTTTCAAAGCTGAATCTCGTCAGATTAAACAAAATACAATACCTTGAGATCAGCTATGGGCCAGTGGAGACTGAAGAACAGGCTTTGATTTCAACTGGAAATGAAATGGCATTGCTATAAAAATTGACTCCTGTGAACTAATCAAGGCTTTTGTCAGTAGAAATCTAGAAAAGTGCATTTTTTTCTATAAGTAATCTGCAATACTATTTTTCTTTTAAAACAAAAAAAACCTATAAAAAAGTACAAAAAATCTGGGACTGTGTTAACATTTTCTCTTGCAAGATGAAACTTTCTCTGACTGTAGTTTTGATACTCCCCTTTGCCTTGGGACTTTAGCTTAGAGATCCCATAGCAAACAACAGCATTCAGAATTACAGTCTAATAAAGAATGTGGGTGGAAGATATAAGACTAGAAAGTGTTGGAAGTGTAACATTGGCTTTATGAACGTGGCTCTAGAGTCTCTGGGGAAATAAGGCTCTGCCTGAGTTTCCTGAGCTATTTTCTATGTAAAAGCTGCGGATATTCAAGTGTACTTTTATGCTCTGTGAAAGTCATTTGCAGGTTAGCTGGCTGCTGAAACCAAGCCTGAAAATACCAGGCAGCTAAATATGTCAGCATTTGCAGATGCTTACAGATACAGCTGTCTATACATTACCTTACTGTTGACATTGGAAGAGGCAGATTCTCCATGCTGATAAAGCAGTATAGCTCCTTTAAATTTAGTAACAGGCTCCATTTGTCCTCTGCAGATCTGGCTTTACTACTAGGTTGGACTTGGAGCAAGTTGAAACATTTGAACTTTGTAGAAATACAGATTCTTCTTGAAGGTGCCAGTGAAAGGACGAGATCAAAGGGGACAGGTTGCAACAAGGGAATTCTGATTACATAATAGGAAAAAGTGTTTTCACCATGAAGGTAGTCTGACATGGGCCTGGAGAGGTTGCGAAGTCTCAGTCCTCGCACATATTCTAAACCTGACTGGACAAAAGGCTAAGCAACCTGATTTAAGCAGGCCCTGCTTAGAGTTGGGGCTGGACAAGGTGGTCTCCAGAGGTCCTTCCCAACTTACTTTATCATGTGATCTCTGACCTCCAAGTATCTACATGGACTGAAGCCCCCCCATCTCTCCTTTCCTAAAAAGTAAGGGAATTTAAGGCTTTAATACTACACACAGCTCAAGGAGTCTGATAGCTTATTCACGAAGTTTTAGCTTAGCATATTCCAGCTTATTTCCACTAACCAGTATAGCACAGTTACAAGATATTAGTGGCACAAACAAATCAATACCAAAGACTACTGCTTGCACCTGACTTTCGTAGATGTGCAGCTGCCAATGCCATACCGGGGCAGATTTATTCTGGGCTATAGTCCGTAGCAGGCAAATAGCCTACGGTACACCTTGCACTGCTGTTTCTCAGCTGTCCTGCATACTGAACCAGCTAGATAAATGCTACCTCAGTGAGACCTCTGCAATTGCACCTCCCACTTGTGCTTAGTTCATTAGCAGCCTAAGACTGTATAAAGCCTAGCTGGGGTCATTACAAGGGTGCATACACTAGAGGCATGAGGAACTGAAAACCCAAGAGAAGGGCTTGAAGTCAGTGCTGGGACGTATTTGCTTTGAAGTATGTAATCTAGGTAGATGAAAATTGGTGGGATCAGTTTATCTTGCTGCAATCCTCTTTGTCGTTTCTGGACAGGCACCCTCTCATGGTATGCGATAACCAGATCCAAAGATTTTGCTTCTTTGTTGACAAGAAGAGAGAAAGCAGTTACATAAGCAAGTGGCTTTATCTACATATCCTCAGAAATATGTTTTTCTCTATGTAACAAAGTTGACTGTATCATTTTTTTCTCAGAAAGAAACTCAGGAGCATTGAAAAAGAGCCTCATTATATCTGGTTAAGTTCTGTTTTTCTCTTTTAGCCTCTTTAAAATAAGTTCTGCTCTCTCTTCTTTTTAATTCAGCCAATTACAGATATGTGGGTCTCCCAGCTGGTTCCTTCTAGTGGCTTTTCTGAACGTTGCTCTTTTGTGAGGTGACATTCTGGTCATGGCAGCCAAGCCCACAGCAAAAAAAAACCCACAACCAACAACTGCAGCTCTATCAAAGAGTTATTGCAGAGTGCTGATGGCACCAGGACAAAACGTGCTTGTCTGTGTACAGAGATATGCCTGTGGCAGTCCCTCTCCTAGTTAAAGAGGTGGCTCATGGCTTTCAAAAGAGCTTGCACTGCAATATTTAGGTGGGAGTATGGCAGTGTGGCTAATCTTTATTGAAGTGTTTTTTCAGCCTTCATTAAGAAGGACTGGTGTAGCTAGTGAGACTGATCCTAATTGGATAGGTACAATGTGCTCTGGATACAGCCTCCTGCTAGTAAAATGCAGCATTTAGCATCCAGCTGCTGGCTGTTCAGGCATTGCTGAAGTTAAGAGAGAGCAGCATGACTTGAACTTTTAAAGGCTTGACTTCCTCCCTTAGTCCACAATTCCTTGATGGAGAGTTGCTTTCACCCTGGCACGGAGTACAGTGCCTAATTACCTGACAGCAAGGCTGAAATGCAGAGAGGTTCAGACTTTAGGTGGTGTGAACAGGAATGCTAAAAATACCAGGCTAGAAACCTGTTTAAGCAAGCTGTACAGTGGTGGCCAGGGGAGTTTCTTAGTCTGCTTGTCAGAGGAGTTGGCAAGGAGTAAATTGTATGTATGAAACCACTCATGTGGACAGTTCATTGCGGAGGATGGTGCTCACCATCAGCCTGAGCCCCTCATGATTTAACCCTTCCCATCTGCCAGCAAAATTATGATCGTGTTTACAAATGCTGCTGCCCTGAAATGGTGTTGTGTATAACTCTGGCACAGCCAGTGGTCAGTGAAGTATCTGGAGGAAGAAGCATGCAGGCCATGGTTTGAGGGACCCCAACTGACAGGTGTGTGAGTTAATTTCCATCGCCTGGTATCAGTTTTGTATCCAGACCTGCACCTTCATGAACTCCTTCAGGTCAAGGTGGATTTGGGGTAGGTATGTGTGCAGTTTCCCTGTTCAGCTAAATCTCAAGTTTGAAATGTACTTTCTGTGAATGTTCAACTGTTGTCAACTTTCACCTTAAAAGCAGTGGCCACCCTAATACAATAATGGTTCTTACCAGGGAAAACAGGTTCCCTACCACTCTAGTTGACTCTGTAGTCAGCCTCCTTTGTCAGAAGCTGGCCATCTGCCCATGGACAAAACTGAGCTCATTGCAGTTTGCACAGACAGCCTGTTTTCTACTTTATTGCTAGTCTTTGTGGTTATTTGTACCTGCAAACCTCTAGACATCAATCAGGCATGCTTGTTTACTTCCCTGCCTCAGAGTCTGCACTCTCTCCTAGAAAGCATAATTCCATCATTATTTTAGTACGTAGTCTCTGCTGTTTCCCATTTCAGCATAAAACACTTGCTAATACAATAGGTAAAAGGCCTGCCCTCAATTTCAAAGAACAGTAATTAAAAGTACCAAATCCTGGAGATTTAATGAAAAGTTCTCAGACAATTTAAGAAAAGCCAATAAGTGCTTGTAATACCTTTGAAATAAACTTATCAAGATGTGCCATCAACTCTGCAAGTAGTCACATTACGCAGATTTGACTAACAGGAACAAATTAACCTCCGAGTCCTGTGTAAGGTACCCTTTGGATCCAAAATTCCCAGGAAAGAAGGAGCTGCTTGGGGAAAGCATTGAATGCTAACATTTACTTTAACTAAAAAATCCCCAAAACCCCAAAACCATGAAGAAACAACACAAACAGAATTTATGATAGTCCCCCAACTGCTGACAGCTTTGCTTTCTTCAGTACTTGTATCAGTGAGAATTCTGTGTGAACAGAGTCTGAAGGGTAGGAATAAAGGATTCAGGTTTCATGCCTTTCATTTAATATCCAGGGTATGATTATAAACAGTCAGTCTTCAAATAGGGAGAAAAACAAAGAACCAGCCTTCAACAATGCCTCAGGTAAACTCACCAAAACAAGGTCAATGGTCTCCTGCATTTGCAAATGTATATAGGGATACTGCACTTCACAGACACAGGGCTGCAGGGGCTACTCACACTGATAAACAGAAGACTGGTAAGAAAGTTAATGGCAGCCAAATTATATATATAGGCATCTATTTTTTTCCTTCTGCTTTCCCTTTTCATTTAGAATTGCTTCCTTTTGTTTGGCAGGACAATGGGATGCTTGTGCCCTTTCTCACAGTCCCATTGGTGTGTTCTGGGCAGCCGATATTTATCTGGGATTGTGATTATACAGTGCTTCATTGTCTCTTGGGTGTTTTATAAATGCATTAAGATAAGTCACCATATTGGGGAGAAGACTGTTCTGTGAGAGATAAACCATGCTGCTTCACAGGGGTACATGGATTTGACCATATTGTCTACAAATGAACAGTACAAATGAATTTATGGCTTCAGAGAAAACATAAACGCTAAGCTAAAGATGCCTGCAACTGGCATCGGTACAGAGGGACATGACTTACACTGGAAGGTCTCCAGAACTGAGATAACCTCTACATTTCCTGTTGTCTTTATGATAATTCCCACCAGAATTTGTCAATAAGCTTTGGGATCAAAGATGCTATCGTAATAATAAAACAATTAGATTAATAAAAAGATGCCTGAGCTCCCAGTCAGCAATGTGCAGATAATTTTTGCTATGGAAGCGTTTGGATGATGTTGCCTCATTATGGCAGCTTCCTCTACAGTGAATAATGAAGACATGAGCTGCAGGAAATAACGTAGTCCAGTTTTTCCCATGGCCTGAAACTCCCTGTTTCTGGTGGGATTAGGAGTCAGCTCCATTTATTGAAGCCCGATTTACCTTGTACTTGAATTATTACCCAGAGAAGAAATCCCGTAAGACCAGGCATCTGCCAGTGTCTTAAGGTGATGCTGCTATCTGGCTTCACCAAGACACTAACTGCTCCCTTGCTGGAGCAGAGGACAGGACAGCACACTCATCATTGCCTTTGGATGTAAATAGTTACAGTGCACACACAAATGTATACAATCAGACCCAGCATATGTCAAAGATGTTACAAAACAATTGCCCAAGAGCATCTGAACTAAGCTGGGATCTTGTGTGTGGCAGTCTCCAGGCATGGGGCAGGCAGGCATGGGGGCACATAATCCTCTCAGGCTCCTGCTCGGCTGTCATCAACTGGTCAAGTCCCAAGGGTGTCACACAGAGCAGAGAGAAGGAATTAAAAAGGAAATTGGAGCTCAGGATTTAACATGGGCATTTATGTGAACATGTTTCTGTGATGCTGACCGACAGCCACAAGAGTTTGCCCTGCTTGGTCTTAAGTTTTGAAGACGCTGGAAGCAACTGTGGTTGCACATAGCAAAACAGCAATTAATCATTTCACAGAGAGCTGGCCTAAACACAGTCTGTACCTACAGCTCCAAAGTCAGTCCTCTTTCAGAATGGTCTCCTTCTAAAGTGGGTTTTATCGGTACTGCTTCCCAAGAACCAGGTTTTCCATAAAAGTTCCACTGAGCTTTTTGAGCAGAAGGCCACAGGTGAAATCACCCAACATTCAGAATGAAGGCTTCCAAATTCAAATGGTGGCTTTGCAAAACTAAATGCCAGCTGTCAGCATGTCTCTAGGATATGAGGGCTTTTCTCTTTTTTCGCTTACAATGCAGCCTCTAAGTTCAAAGTGCTAGAGGCATTGCTTCCTGTAAATGGTTTCTGATAAGGGCATAAATCGCTTTAGTTTAAATGACACCGCCTTTCTAAACCACTTAGTTGCAGAAAACATTTTGTGGGAAAAGCAAACTTTTAGGAACACTGCAGTGTTACAGGCTTTCCTGGAAATATGCTCCAAATTCACACTCAGGGTCACAGTCAGGGTGTTCTTGCTATCTCAGAGCACCTGCCCATGAAGGGCATATTGTCACAGCCTCCTCTTCATCCTTCTCCTCCTATCCAAAAAAACATCAGACAAACCCCAGCCCTCCCACCTCCAAGGTGATTGCATAGCACGCTTGATTTCTTCTGCTCCCTGACAACTATGCAGATGTGAGTGCTTAGTCAGAGCCTAGTGCCCTTCCTCACAAATATGCCGGTGTTTTATAGATAGAGAGGCAGCCTGTGAGAAAGAGGTGGGGGTACACCCAGCCAAGAACTTTGGATACTGTTCACATCAGACAGCACTGCCGTGGCTGAGGTTGGTGGCATTCCCCTGGGTCTTTGTAGGCATCCTCGGTGTGGATGCGAGGGAAGTCCTGGGGACACCCATGGCATATGCTATAGGCATTTGGCACTGCCTGGGGGTGCCTTGTTAGGACCCATAACTGCCCTATATCTACCATGCCAAAAACATGTCTGAAGCACTGCAGAGTCAATAGGCATGGAAACAGAAGTGAAATTGCTATCAGCTCGAGGTGTAAGGATTACAGGCTGCTTCCAGGGATGGTGCAGTCTACCTCTCCTGCAGGTGCTGCTGCTGACCTCATCTGGGAAAGGTGACTCCAGCCACAGCCAGAGGCAGAGAAAAGAGAGCAGCCAGCTCTTTCCCCCTAATGTAAAGTAGAGGAAAGAGGATGAAGCTTATGATGCTCAAAAGGATTTTAAACCCAGGCCTCCAGGTCCCTGCTAAGAATGACACAGTGCACGAACAGGATCCGAAATCAATGTTTGTGCACCACAGGGAAAATGCCAATCCAGTGCTTTGGGATCCTCCCCCCTCCCTCAGCCAGTTTCTATCAAAGGCTCAGCAACTACAGGAACCAGTAGCCTAGAAAATGGCAGATCATTAAACCTCTGCTTGCTTTCAAAACCCCACTGCCACCAGTGAACAGAGGAATTTTGTTTAAAATGCCTTTACAATATAAGTTGTTATTGAAAAGGCCAGTTCAGTTTAGCTCAGTTTTGCGCAGATAATTACATGCTGTCCTCTCTGCTTTGTTGATGGGGCTGGTGCCAGTCACTGCACTGGTCAATGAGGCTAAGTGCTGAGTGGGGACAGCCACCTCCCTCCTCTGTCACCCTGGGAAAGCCACCTCCCAGCTCTGGTGTGATCCCTGTGGCTGAGGACTCTCTCCCCGCATTAAATACACTCCTTTTTAGCACTCACAGGCAACTTCGAGTGCCAGATACATACAGCCCTGGCTCTTCTGCAAGGACGCAACATTATTTTGCCCTACTGCCATCACCTGGTGCAACTTAACAGGGCAGAGGTAGGCTAAATACCTGGTTATCTTAACAAGGTTTCTCTCCGTATGAAGAGAGACGCTGTCTTGTGCAGTTGGAGGAGGTGACAGCACCTTGTCACAAGACTCGTGTACCATAGCAGCAGCAGCAGGAACAAGGCTTTTCTTTCAAATGTATTTCACAGAAAGAAATGTTTCCTCTGCCAGCTTGCAGAGTATGAGCCAAGGAAGATGTGCAGATCTCAGTGAAGCCAGCTGAGAAACCCTGCATCTGCATCTGCGGTCATACGAGCCCATTAGCACTTAACTGAATTTTTTTTTTTTTTTTTTTTCTTTCAGAAAGGAATGAGTAATAACAAACCATGCAGGAAACACCTTACTGCTGCTACTGAGAACCTGTTCCCTGGGGTGTAGTACAATCATCCGTATTAACCTTTCCTAAAACTCAAAGAACTTAAAGCAGTTTCTGTCACATGCTACAAATAAATTGCAGTCTGTCTGTTAGGAACTTGGCTTTTTCAGGTACCATGTATCCCACCTAGCTTAAAGTCTCTGTGCAACATATTGGCAAAGTATATTTGTGTTGTCCTTTGCTTTGGTGAAAGAGATAAGACTTCTGTTTACCAGTGCTCACAAGCAACAAAACTAGCAGACCTACCAACATGGGCCAGGCTTGAAAATTGTGCCTGACACATCCTGCATGCCAGACCTATTCCACATCGACAGTTTGCCTGCGCACATGCTGGTGACCTTTTCATCACCTGTACAGTGGGTCCAAGGTGTACAGAACACATCGAGCTGATTCGGCGTGTTCAGCCGCCTCACTCCTCCTGTTGCGCAGCACCCATGTACCAGGAAACGGGCGCTGCACAGCCTGGCTGTGGAACCTGGTGATTCGGTAGATTGCCACCCCAAGTAGGAGGGTAATAAACACCCAAAGCAGTCCCTGTCACTAAATTTGGTAGGGTTGGCAGGCCTGAGCTAAATCTTTATTTCAAAGTGTGGGTCTCCATGTTTTTGATGGGGAGACTGAAGAACCATCCCTGTAACTCCGCCAGGAGCTTAGCAGTAGAAATATCTCTGGCGTCTGTTGCTAGGTGTTGCCATGTACATCATTGTAAGGTAACAGCTGTGTTTTTGGGTACTCTGGGAGAAAGTTTGGATATAGAGGCACTCACCGTGAAGTGGATGCTCTGCTGGGAAATCACATAGCTGATCTTCCTCTTCCTCATGTTTTCTTTTGCCTTGCAGGTGTTCCTGTCCTGTGTCCTCGCCCAGGAGGGAGGCTGGGCTGTCAGTAGGTCTCCTGCAGTGAGCTGCCTGCACTCTCTTTGCCCTGGACATGGGTGTAGCACATGTGGCACGGAGAAGCACTTTAGCTGAAGGTAAGTCACAGTCTAACTGACTCCAGCTGCTGGAATCTGTGAAGGACACAGCACAAGAGTTGTGATGTGCTTTTTGAATAAAGCAACTGTCATTCAGTGCACTTTCCAGTTTCTGTGAAAAAAAAAAAAAGAAGTGTAGGTATGGTCTAGATACCTTACCTTTCAAACCTGATCATATTTAGAATGGCCTTTATCATTCTGTGCTGTGCATCAGTGCCAAGATGACCCCAGGTTGCAAAGGGCATGATCCTGGTGAATTTAACCCCAAAATCTAGCCTGTTCTCTGCTTCTTTCCACCTTAAAACTTCTAATGGTCCTTGTGGGAGATTTTCGAAAAAGGACTGTAGAAGTAAGGAGGCACAACGAAATGATAAAGAAAGCTCAGCTTCCCTGTCAGTATCCAAATCAGTGGCTGCCTTTTCTGAAGAAGTCAGAAGTACAGTACATGTGGAGCTGCTCTGAAAATCTGCCAGCAAGATTGCCGTGGAATTTGCTGGATGCCAAATGCTTTTAAAAACCTGGTCCTTTCTTAAATGTCTCCATAGGTACCTCTACCCTATAGGAAGATGGGCCAAAGAAGAGGCCAAAGGTCAGTGTCTTCCCTGGTTCAGGTCCATTTGTCCTTTCTTCTACATCTGGGCTGCCTGTTGCACAGGTTTAGGCATTGGATTATTCTAAAGGCAGCCTTTGCCCAGGCTGTCAGCATTTACCATCTACCTTTGTAACAGGTGACACCGGTGATATCTAGGAAGGTACTGACAGCCAACTCATCTTCATGAAATCACCTGCACACTCTTGTTGACAGGACAAACATAAGAGAAGTGCATATTGGCCCATTTTCATGAAGTGCAGCCATAAAGTTAGTTTAGATTTGAGCATGGGTGCTATAATCAATCTCAGCAGGAGCTGAAGCTAATCTCAGCAGTAACCAGTGGTGACATGTCCTAGGACACCTGACCCTGACTAGCGATGAAATTGGTCACAGAAGCCACAATTTTTCTTCTGACATAGTATTGCCTTATTACTCTCATTGTCACCTCTGTGTGTAGCAGGGGCACTGCAAAGACCTTTCAGGTTAGTTTTCAGCCCTCAGGAATGCATTATGAGTCCTTACTCTTCCTGATAAATGTAAGCGGCCCTTGCAAAGCTATGGACTGAAACATAACATGCTGGGAAGCCTCGTGATTCAAGGCAGTGGGCTGCCCGTGGCTGTTAGCATCCCAACAGAGGTATGCCAAATACTCCCATTCTCTTATCTGCTCTTTTCTACATTAAAGCCTCACCATAAACACCGATTCTGAGGGCTATATGCGCTGCCTTTGGTAGATGCAATCAAGGCTCAGGCTTGACTCTTCGGACAAGATAACTGGATCTGTGCTGCTTTAATGGCAAACCTAGAATTTGTTCTAGTTTTCCTCCATGTCTGGATTTCTTTGCTTAGAAAGGCAGAGTAAAAGGCAACACTTAAGCATAATGGATCCACTGGGGAATTCAGATTCCATGGTTATTGTGACCCTGAAGCGAATGTGACAGCACAGGTTTGTCTGCTATTACCACCCAAGAACATTAAAATCTTAACGGAATAATGGACTGCACTCCTAAGCAGTCACCCACATCTAGGCTTCGGGGTCTGCAGCACCTGTGGCTGGTCCCCTCTCTCCTCTCATATCTAAATACCAGCAAGTGTGAACTCCAACAGGTTATGCTGGAAGAAACTAAATTTTTTGAATATATATTTTACTTCTGGTACAGTATCTAGCATTGGCAAAGCCTCTACTTTTTTAGACTTGTCAGACTTTTGTTTTCTGAACAAATAACAAGTTCTGTTTGTAACCAGCCTTGAAGCAATGACAGTTATAACATCTGGAGACAAAGTGCCCAATTCTGGCCTCAGTAAAAGCCCACACAATAGGAATTTTACAGAGGACTGACACTGACATGAAGAAAATACAGTTACAAGAGCTCTGGAAATTAGCCAAAGCCTTATGCCAATAAAGGATGATTGTTCAAATGTTGACTTTTCAAATTATCACCAATCTTTGGGTAAACTCCTAAACACAATTGCATGTCTCCAGCCGTGCTGACCTTAAAAACCTGGTACGGGGACTACCTCTGTGTTTGAGGCATATTGTGCAAAATGGGACTCATTTAATTCCTTTAAGATCAACTAGGTTTGAGTTTTCTGGTGAGAAAACAGGGAGGTTTTGAACAGTATTTGTGGGATAAAGGAGAAGGATAAACCTGGGATCGGTCACTAGCATGGGGCTTCAGTTAGATGATTTGCTCAAGAACTCACAGGCTATCAGTGTTGGCATAGGTTCTTAGCCCCGGATTTTTATCTCAGTCCCCTGTCTCTAAATTAAGGACAAGTCGCACTTCCTTGCTAGATCTGTTGTGAAAATTAGTATGTTACGGAATTGATGGTGCTTATACCCTACAGTAATGAAGAATATACGGGTTCCCAAGCAAGGTGCTCTTATGGGCAGTGATTAAAGCATTCTAAGAATAACACTGGCATTTTCTAAATCATAGAGGACACGTCTTCATCCTTCTTACACAACTTTCCTCCCCAAAATTTTTCTCTGAGATGCTCACATACCTCAGGAATGAACACAACTTATGGATGAGCGTGGACAGAATAACTGTACACTAAAGAAGAGAAAACAGGCAGGGAATGGAAGACTGTCCCAGGCAGATGGGAAAATAGAAATATCTCTGTGAAATGGTAAAAAGGAGTGGGAGGATCTGTTGTTTGAGGTCAAAGAAGCAAACAACAGTGGCATGAAGCTTAAAGAGAGGCTGGAAAAATCAAGGAAGTTTTCTGGAGGATCAGATTGAAAGTAGGTGATACTGAGTTTAAAGCACATATCTGAAAGTTAGGATTCCCAAGGTCTAGTCCTGTTTTCATTACAACCTTCTCTGGTCCTTGTTGTCCTGAACAAGCAAGGAGACCGCAGTGGTAACTCTTCAGGCCAGCCAGTATTTTTTGGTGCTTATTCATGTGACTCCAGCAGAGATCTCTGAAAAATATCTACAAATTGTCATGGGGTAAAATTTCCTCCAGGGAATGCAGGTTTGGGTTTTTTGAGGGGTTTTTGTGTTGTTTTTTTCCCCCAGGGATGGCAATGACATTTCAGCCTGGCACAAAGTGAGGTATTTCTTACTGTCATGCAAAGAAATGACTTTTACTTGTGGCTCAAAATTGTCTTTTTGGCTTGACTTTCAATTACATAGGAAAGGATGGGAAATTTCAGGCAAGATAGATAGTAAAATAAATTTCTTTTTAGAAGTAGGAGGCTATTTCAGATAGCCTAAGTTCCATTTAAGCCTTTTTGTGTAATCACTGGAGAGAAAGACCTGTTGTAGGCATACAGCTTGTGATTTTTAGATCTTACTAAGGCTGTGAGCAGGGAAGAGTCTGCCACTGAGAAATGCAAGTATCTTTTTATTGTGCTGTTTTTCTCTTCCTTCTATACCTCTTCTCCCCACCCCCCCACCCCCCCTTTTTTTTTTTTTAGGTGGATTGTTTTCCTTGTAATAGGTGGGGTGAATTAGTGATATTGGCCAGGTGGTGTCTGTTCAGTTATATTCCTTCAGCTGTTTCCTCTTCTGCAATAAAGCTGGGTGGAGTGCTGCTATGGGTGAAAAAAACAATCACCTATTGATATTAGTGCATGAAGTGGCAGTTGTATTCATATTACTTTGCATATCCTTAATGTAATGGGGCAAAACACAGGAAGAATGACACAGTTTCTGTATCTGTTACTGTTTTTACTATTAATTCCTTATTCCAAGCTCTCCTTGACTTGATAAAGGACCTCCTGTTGGTGGAACCTCACTGGCAGAAATCAGAGGAGAAATTAACAATTATTTCACATGTATTTTCTAGCACACTGAAGTCAAGTTCCCAGGGATTTCAGAAAAAGGATTTATTCTGAAATAGACCTGCTAGTCTTCTCTGTTTAAAATGAAAGAGTTGGCACTAGGGAGGAGATCAGCACTTGCTCGGTGTTTATTTGTGTCCCTTACAAAGGCCATGATTACCCTTTCTAGGCACCGTGACAAAAAGATGAAAAGCATAGACTGAATACTGAAATGTCTTTTTGTTCACTACTCCTTTTTTTAACTGGGTGAAAGTCTTTCAAAAATTCAAAAAATTCTGTAGACTTCAGATCAACAGCTGGAGTTCCAGATCACCTAGTAGTTGTGTTTGTGCAGTGAACTCACAAATCAGTTTGTGGACAAACTCACTGCAACTAGGAAGTCTGCACACTCCTGGGAAGAATGCATACTCCTTATTCCAAGTCCCACTGGCATTTTACTCACAAAAAACCTGTGAACTTAGGAGTCAGGCCCAGAGAGCTTCTCATACATGATCAAGTCCTCCCCAGCTTTCCACAAAAGCCTGACACTACACATCACAGCATCCTTTTTTTTCAAAGAATCATAGAATAATTTAGGTTAGAAGCAACTTCTAGAAGTCATCTGGTCCAGCACCCCTGGGTTTTCTTGGGAAAGGGCTCCAGGGTAAGCTTTTTCTATGTCACTCACTTCTGACATTCCACACCACCTGGTCCTCTGGTCCTACCTGTCTCCTTTGCTCTTAATGACTACATTTAGACTTCAGGACAAGTGTGATCTTGATACTTAAGAGTGCCTAGATCAGCAGACGAACTTGATGATAACTTTTAGCTTGGGCATTTACCTTATGGTAGCCACAAGTATGTGTGTGGTGCCAGTTCTTGCTCTCATATGGATCACAGCTTGGCTCAGATACATACCATATGGGGTGTGGGAAATGTTCTTAAAATTCATAGTAAGATATAAGTCAGCCCTGACCTGTAGTGCTTTCTTCATTGCTGCTGCTGCTGTTCTGGGAAAGCAGATAGATTTGTGTTCTATCCTGGAATTTCCAACAAGTTCCTTAATTCATTTCGGTTCCCTGACCTTGGCCAGCACTGAGCCAAATGAGGTATGGCTTACTATTTACACAACTTCTTTAATGTCAGTGTTACATGGCATGAAGTTGAAAGACTTTGATGAAATACAGCAATTATCCCAAGCTGTACAGCATAGAGTATTGCACTTCTGAAATAAATAAACCTTATCTGCCAAAATTGGAAGTTCTGCTGGAAAAGCAAAGGGTAGTAAGTTTAGGTATCTCTTTGGTGGTAGTAAGAAACCAACAGTTAAAAAGCTTTGTTTTCATTCTCTTTTTTAAATATCCTTGACCAATTGCAAAAGCAATGTATAACAACATTTTGGAGTATCTCTACAGCTTTACTGTTTTCCTAGCTCCAGTGGCAGTTAAGTGAATCTTCATGTGTATACTATTTTCATTAATTAACATTTTACATTGCTTTAAGTGTATTAATCCAACCTTACTTTCTAGCAGGGGAGAGAAGGGTTACTATATTCTCTTGCTACCTCTCTCTGCTTAGGTGATGAAGCTAAGTTAAAGGCAAGGTCTGGCTGTTCTGCCTGCGTTGCTTTCAAGGTGAAAAACTGACTGTACTCTCAGGTGGAACAATTTGGGATGAGACTACTGGTGGTGCAGTAATGCAATCGGAGGAACATACCATGTCCTTTTTACAGATTTGTCAGACCTTGTGCTTAGAGCAGCATGCTTAACCAAGACGCACAGTGCAACAGGGCTTCAACATATTGATCATGAAACAGACTTAATATAGAAAGGTCCAATCTCTGCCACACTTCTCTGTTCCTGGAAAAGTCTCCTGTTGCTAAAATGCAGTTCTATGGTCCACCTTATGAACAGCACTGACTAAATTTTCAGTGGTGATATCTGTCTCACTTCAGATCCAGTGGCAAAAAATGACTGCCATGGGCTTTCTGGAAAGGACTTTCAGCTCACAAAAAATCACTGCCACAGAGCTCACGCCAACATTCCTCCCCTTCGCAATCCGGCTCCTGGGCTCCTTCAGCACACTGTCCCCATTACACTTGCACCAGCATTAGCTATGTCCTCGTCCACCCTACAAGTTACAAAGCTGTCGCTTGTTTCAGGACTGTATTTAAAACATGGCCTGAGTCTGCTGTTCTTCAGGTCTGATCTGCACCGGCAACTTTAGGAAATCTCTAAATGCTGCAGTCCTCCAACAGTACCAGTGGTGAAACAACTAAGCAACACCAGCCGTGGCCTTCAGCAACTTTGTTTGTCTTTGAAGCTGCCCTTTCTCTGAGCAGCAGGCTGGACTTCCAGATGACCTTGAGAGGTCCCATCCAACCTCAATAATCCTATGGTTCTGTGAAAATTCAGCAGCACACTGTGCTTCATCCCCATACACAGGTTTCCGTGGAAAGCTGCAGGTAATGGCACAGAAGCAGCGGTCAGATACTCAGCCCCAGTGCTTGGGTCTCCCACAGCTGTGAGATGTGCTGTGGGCTGGCTCTGTCCCATGGTCAGGAAACAAGCTCTGCAGAGAGTGAGTGAAGTTACCCCGTGCCAGAAGGGAACAAGAAAAATGCAAATCTTGTGCAAAGCATGGCTGAGAGGCAGCGTTAGTAGGACTGGGCTCAAACCCAACTGGTGACTAATGTTACACTGGTGAGTGTGGTGCTCACTTCACTGTAGTTTCCTTCCCAGTTTAGGTCTTGTTTGCTTTCCAGTCCAGGTCAGTATACAGTTTGGACATAAAAAAAAGCTGAAACTATGTGAATAAGCAAAGGTTGCTTGGACTGTCAGGTTTTTGAAAAAGACCCTCTCCCTTACTACTGGGTGGTTCATCCAGTGAACTGGGAAATGGGGTCCTGATCTATGAAAGGATCCCTGTGTTACAAAAAATGAAGTGTAGCATTAGGGTTTGTTGAAAGCAGTTGAGCAAGAGGTGAGTGAAAAATTTTCTGTCAAAGTTACAGGTAATTTTTCAGTTAATTGGATGTGTTTGTATACATAAAACATTTCCTTTTCATGGAAGATGTAGATAAAAAAAAGAAGAAATACTAAATCCAGAAATCGTGAGCTATTGTTTTTTGTTTAAGGAAAAAAAAAAAAGACAATTTCTGTGAGGGTAGAAGTTCATTCAAGGCCACAGTAACTAAATGGAGGAAACCGAAGTCAAAAAGGCTAATGCACTTGCTGGTTTGCTAAGATCAAAGTCATGCTAGTCTTCCACTAGCTTGTTTTATTTAGTTTATGAAAGGACCTAGTGTCCATGATGATAAGGAGAAATGATTAAACACAAATGCTTTCTCTTTTCTTGTTCCAGCAATTGAGTTCTAACACTCCTTAGCTACCATTACCCTTACAGACCATTTCTCTTGCTTGAGGATGAGTGGTCAGATTTATCAGAAAACAGCACTGTTATGAGATTTAGCTGTAATTCCAGGCAACAGTCAGCTCTTGATATAAGTGAAACTCCAACAACTTCATTAAGTTGCAGCAGTTTGAGGCTAGCTTCCTGAGTTTGAATGCCTGTCCTTCCTTATGACAGGCAATTATTTATTTATTTTTTATAACATGAGAATTATTTTTTTAAAGGGAAAGAAACCAGGATGTTGTATTTGTTTACAATAAGCACTTCTCACTGTTACTGAAGAGAGCTACCTGCAATAACTGTTCAGGTTGCATACCCACCTCTCCAATGACACTGCGGGTTCATAATGTACAAAATCCCACAAAAGGCTGGCAGCAGAGCCCAGTCTACTGCGAGGTTGAAAACACATTATTTTTTTAAGTTTATTTCTGTATATATAATGACTTATTCGCATCTCACTAGAGAAACCCCAGATTCTTACAAAAAGCTACAGAATAAAAATTCTACATAATCTATCGACATAGCTTTAGGGATTAAAAACAAAGGAGCATTTTTATTGAGTCTTATAACTGGTACTTACCAAAGGCCAGTGGTGACCCTGCTTTTAGGGCTGGAGGTCTCTCGGCATAGTTACTTCTGTACCTGGTTTCACTGCTTAGAGAGGTGCTGGCAGAAGGTTTCTTTAAGATTTCCTCAATGGAAAAAGACAGGCTGGGCTTCCCCTGGCCAACACACAGCTGGGGGTCCATCATCTTCCTGACAAAGTGTCTACAGGGCAGAGAGTCTTCTACTCTTCTGGCTCTCGGTGCACCCCAAGAAACATGCAGCTGGGAAGGTGTGTGCCTCTCCCCACCTGTGCCTGGCCGACCTGCAGGAGTGCCGGGCGAGAGGAGAAACAAAAGTGACCCACAAGTAAGCACACACGTCTGCTCCTCTGCTGATCAGCTTGGGACCAAGACCTGTGCTCCCATGTCTGGGGAAGACAGAATTAGAAGTGTAGGGGGGGAAGCCCTACCAACCCCCCCCCACTGGCTGAACATCCCCCAGCCAGCACAGATTTATGGAGCTCTGAGCACGGCCATCCGAGGAGAAGGTGTGCTCCTCACAGACCCAGGTGAAAAATGCCCTGGGAAGAGTTGTTTCTTGTTGGCAAATCCTGTTTGTGGGGCAGTTATCCTCCTTTTCTGCTTTCAGGCTGAAATCTGTGACAAGCACACTGGATTTGCACTGTTACGGAGTTAAGAAAATAATCGGCAGGATGAATACTTGTCCCTTGTGCCACTTACTAGCAAGAGAGACACCCTGTAAACTTCTCTCACATACAGGAAGGTGTCTCACGTGAAAACCTCCCTCACCAGCAATACCCAGGTTACCCTTCAGCCAACCCCACCCCCACCCCGAGCCATCAGCTTAGGTTCAGATTCTCTTTTCTTCTACTCTGGAAATCCTTTGAACTTTCCAAACAGGTGCTTTTCAACATCATCCCATCTTATCAGTCACAAGAGAAAAAGAAATGGCCCTTGCAACATGCTTAGGAATAGGAATGAGTGCCCTCTATCCCCCACCTATACTCCTAAAGATAAAACATTATTTTCTTTCTCTCCTGAGCTAATGAGGCAAGCTAGCTTGATAATCGTCCCACCAGTTGCTTGTGCCTCCTAGTCAGGTGTCCACTGCAGGGGGAGATTTCCCGGATAATGCGGATAAATGCCAGTAATTCCTCTCCTGAGCCACATCTATCTTCTCGTTAATTTTTATTTTGGGAAGAATGTGTGGTTAGATACACTCCCATTCCTTCCCTCTCCCTGCCCCCACTGGCATTTCTTGCCTTCTTCTGGGATTGCCCCTCACCTTTTAAATTGCTATGGCTGTATCTCCCGCTCCTGCTGGTTCTCCTCTGCGCCTTCCTTATCAGGCTCTTATAATTGTATTGGCAGGCCCTGCCTTATTTGTCCAATGAGCTGACAATTCTTGAGCTGATATCCCATCATATGACCTCTTCATAGAGCGGAGACCAAAATTACTGTGTAACCAGGGGGCAATAAACCACACCTGATAAGATGAAAGGCTTTCAGCTTTTTCCGTATTCGAGATACTGGGAAAGCAGTGGGGGCGGTGGGAAAAAGAACAATGAAGGAGGTTAAAAAATGGTGCAGCCAGTCATGATGAAGAATATTTAATTATCTGATTTTATTAACCAAACTTCTCCCCAGGTGACAGGGCAGACAAGCGAGTGTCTTTCACACCGATGAAATGCATGGGGTAGAGACTGGGAATTGCATTTCTTTGTTCCCTTCGCATCCCTCTGCCCAGTGGCTCAGTGAAGCTGTTTGTGTAAAGGAGGATCTTGTGCCTTCCTGGTTGTGTGATGAGTTGGCAGCTGCTGGGTGGGTGCATCAGGTCTTGTGGCCCTCTCCGTAAGCCCAGGACACCTTGCTGTTTCCATCAATGTGTGCAGGGGAATGTCACTCTGGCCAAGCTGTCCTCTCCTGCTTTGCTGCCAATGCCTGTAATTCTGGCTGGGCACACAAATAGGGATGTCTTCCCCTTCTCTGCTTAGGCAGAATGACAGAGTAGGTAATTTATGAGCTGAGCAGAGGTGAGTGCGTCATCTGTATGCAGAGGGAAGGGAAAGAAAGATGCTGTGAATCTACGCCCTGGATGAAACCTGCCTATTTAATAACAGAGTTCCCGTTTTCCTCATGACTCCTGGTTTAAAACCCATGAAAAAGCACAAGAATCCTGGTGCATTCTTTTACAAATGTTTTACTTTCCCTACTCAGCTTGCCTAAGGCACTAAAAAAGGGACCACTCTTCCTGCTTTTACTGGCTTCCTATACAGCTTTGGCTTCAAACCTTACTCACTTCCCCTATGTCATGAGTCGCATGTCCTTGACCCAAACTTCAGTGTATTAATTTAGCATATATGACAGTGTCTGGACTCTGATACTTACTGTGCTACCTTTTATCTGAAGGCTTTCAGGCACAGGGCAACTCTGGGGACCAAGAGCCTCTGCTTTTTAAGCCTCCCCTGCTGTGTGTTTTTCCAAGGGCTCCGTGTAGGCAGCTAAGCGAAGCCCATGGATTCGTCTGCTTCATTTGCCAAGTGAAGCCCAAGAAAGCACACATTTTCCTTTGCTGTGGAATGCTTTGGCTTTCATTTGTTATTAAAGCCTCTGTGTGTTCAAGGGGCTAATTTCTTGCTGCAGGGGAGGGGGGGGGAGGAGGAGGAGGATTTCATGGGAAAGTCTGATAGGTCCCAACACTCCTTATGAGAGGACTCATATCTCTGGAGGTCACTAGCTGGGTAAATTAGCCTAGAGACTCTCAGGGCAAAAAAATATACTTTCTATCCCTCCTCTTTGCTCCAGCTCCATTTTTGCTGAGTTAAATACACACTGTTTTGAAAGAAAGAAATGTAGCCTTCTGGCAGTTATGTCTCTATGAACACTCACACCAGCTCCCAAAGAAATACATGTGCATCCATGTTAAAGATATTCTGAAGAAAAAGAGAACTGAGACAGGCATACTCCCAAGTTTTCATCTCAGTGAAATACCTTTATTCAATGATCACATTGACAACATGTACCAGAGTATCTCCGCATTCAGAGAGAACGTGCTGTCTGTCTCCACCGCCACCAGCTTGCTCTGGGTAGGCACCTGCTGAGACAACACTGTAGTCCCATGTCACAAAATCAAGTTGTGCATGTTTGTATAACAATTCTGCCTTAGTCTGAGACTTTAAACCTCCCTGCTGCTCACAGGGACAAGTTGATTTTCTGTGTGTGTTTAAATGAGATGCTCACATGCAAATTTACAACTTGAAAGCTTCCTTGTGAAGGTTTTATTTTTCTTCTGTCTTATTGTATTGTTCTTTTTATTAAAACTGAAGGCAATGCCAACTGAGAAATATATTTTAGTTCTTCTATATAGAAAAACACAACAGGCACTAAAGTAGGAAATAGAATGAATAACTGACAACTCTTGAAAGGGGATTAGAAAGCAGCAGTGTAATGATGCATAAACCCCATGTTTTGAATACAAAGGTTTTTTTTCAGAAAAAAAGCAGATTTGATATCAAAATGTTTAAGTAATACCAAAAGTCTCAACCTTTTTAACACTTTTAAAATAAATAAATGGAAAAATAATTATAAATACTATTTCATTAACTACAAAAATGAAATACTTTCTTTTGAATGACTGCTAGTTTGGAATTTCTTTGCTTTGTATTACGTTAAAATAAAGATGAGCAGCAAAAAATAGAAGCTTGAAATGCAAATGAACATTTTGCAAATTAAAATAGTTCAGTTGACCCCCTTTTTCAAATGATTGAGTTGCTGAAACGTAACAAATTATTTACGTCCAAAACAAGAAATGATTTACTTTTAAATTACCAAAGAATGAAGAAGTTATTTTTCTGCCAAGTTCTAATGTGTTGGCTTTTGTAGGGTAGTTTGGGGCTATTTTTACATTTTAGCTTGATCTGGAAATGCAGATGACTCTCATTTGTTACAATTATTGTGCTACCTGTCTAATTTAGTCTATAAATTCCTTGAGGCAGGAAACATATCTTCCCCTGGGGTTGCTGAGCTCTGAAGGCAACTCTTTACACCAGAATGCAGGTGTCTAGGGCATAATCATGCCATGTTGATTTTCTCAACTTGTCCTGCCTGTGCCAGGCAAAGCTAGAGGCCCAGAAAGCCTGTGAGGTTTTTAAAATATGGTGTGCTTTCAGAAAGTGAAAAATCCTGAATGTGCAGACTCGAAATCAACTTGGGATCAATACTTGGGAGTTTTTTGTCTTATATTGCCTGTCTCAAAGAGGAAGAAGAACTGTATTTATGCTGTTAGTCAGGAAGCATGGCTGTTCCTGCCCCACTGGTCTCTTCCTCTGGATAAAGATGATAACGGGACAATATTCCACCTGACGCTTCTGAAACATCTCCTTTAAACTCCCACTTTTGTATGTGACTCAGAGTCAGAGCTGCCCAGTGTTTATGCACAGCATGGATGCTGCAGCTCATAAACACCTCACGGCTGAGGGCTTGTGCTCAGTCAGCTGTGCGGTGCAAGCCTATGAGCTCAGGCAGCCAGAGGCACCGGTGCGTAGGTGCACCAGCAGTTGCCAGCTGCAAAATTCCCACATCACCTCTGGAGCCTCATGTCCTTGTAGGTTGTCTTCCATCCTTTACACCTTACTGGCCTCTGACAATCTCCCCAGTGACAGCTCAGCGGCTCTGATCTTCTCAGAGTTCAACAGCTGGCAATGATCTAGCAGAAAGCCCATGCAGCCTGCCTCCTGGAGTCCTTTTAACCTCAGATTTATTAGCCATGTTGTCTCTGTAGATTTCTCAACAAGCTCATAAATTAGAAATATTAATAAAAGGGACACTGTAGGTTTAAACTGGTAACATTTATTATGGGGGTTTTATGGCACAATTATTATCAATTGACATTTAAAATGCCATCATAATCCATCAAGGTGAAATGGACTCAGAAAGATATTTCTCCCAGGCCAAAAATAACAACAGCAGCAGCAGCAGGACTGCAAGAGGGGAAGCACACAAACAGTTTGAGTCCAGGTCACAGATTACATAGTTTGGAGGTGGTTTTTAGCAACTTCACCCTCTGTTTAATCCAATCTTGTATTTCATAATGCTTCTTCTCCCCTGCCAGGCTCCTCAAGCCCTTTGTAGAGGTTTTTCTATCAAAAATCTTTAGTTAATCCATGATGGGGAGCCTGGCTCTTTGCTTTGAACAGAGCAGGATCTGTTATATGTGGAAAGGGCTGGAGAGATCAAAGGTTGTCCTTTTCATAGCAATTCAGGCCTCTGAGCAGCAATTGCCATGGAGAACTGTCCGGCACAGCTATAAACCAGCTTTGATCTGTCTGCTGTTTAGCTGACAGAAAGTTAAAAATAAAGAAGGAATGTGCTTAATGTAGCCCATCCTTGCAAACATGGGAAGAACAAGGATTCTTTCCCCACCTACTGAAGAAGGCTACAGAGGTTACGTGTACAGATATAAAAACAATTCGGGGGGGGAGGGGGGAAAGGCTCCATGAATTGATAACAGAGCAAAACAGAAAGTCCATGACCTCTAGCTCGTTATTTCAAATTGGTTGTAGTTTGGTAGTGAATAAATGTCTGTGGTGATGCATGAAAATTAACTTCCTGTGTCCCAGAGTGGTTGTTCATCACCCAGATGTGAAGGCGGCACTGAATCCTCCCATGAATCACTAGCGCTATGCTGGACGGCTGTTGTTTTGTAGCAGTATTTGCAATTAAAGAATTAGGCCTTCACTCCATTTTCCATGCCCAGCAGAAGATGATCTTTTAAACAGTGCCATGGCAAGCTCTCTTGTTTGTCAATGGGGGAGGAGACCGGCACTTCCAAATGGGCAATTCAAGCTATATTCAGATAAATGCCTGAGACATGCGTTCCTAATCTCTCTCAGGGTGTTCTTGTCTCTCTACATTTTCAGGAGAGAAAGCCTCAAGAAGTAGTTTAGATTATCTAAAAGTTAGGTGCCTAGAGTATCGTAAACACCACCCCCACCCCCCACCCCCCTTAAATCGACCATGCAATGCACAGATTAGGAGTGTGAGACTGACCTTTTTGTCTTGTGTTCTTAAATGCTGTGTTTTGGTACACAGCTTTTTTCAACGTGCTCGTATGAAGAAAAGCGCACACAAAGTGAGCCTAGCAGTTGGCAGAAGTCAGTGAGGTTGAGCTGACTGACCGCCAGTGTCTTGGCTGTTTGAGAAAGGTTGGTGCTATACTAACGGGGTGGAGCTGCCAGCTCCTGCCTCATTCCCGAGAAGACTGGTCTAGAGCCATTCACCTCCTGGGTGCGGTTCTACATGGGAAGTAACCTTCTCCTGCTGGGAGTATTTTGAGATTTCAAGAGATGCCACTCCACCAAATCAGAATAGAGTCAAACTCTCAAGGACTCAAAAAAAAAGGGTGTGTATGTGGGGGTGTGGGGATTCAGCCCAATAAAAGCATTTCATTTTGATCATAAGAAATGTTTTGTCTTGGTGTTGAACTTTAAAATATTTTCTCACCATAATTAATTTATTTTTAAATAAAGACATAATCTTAAACATGGAAAAACAACCTTTCTAAAGCTATTGGAACAACGGGTTTCCAGAATTTGAAGAATTTTCATAATCTTTTTTCTTTTAAATGAATAGTGAATCCAAACACTACCAGCCTGGTAGTGTAGTGCTCTGTGTGTGCAGAGCAAATGCATGTGTTTGCCATTGACCCAGTTTTCTGGTCTCCTAGATGCAACTGGAAAATCAGCTGTTAGCTAAAAAACATTCAATAAAAGTTATATTATGTATGCTTTTCCTAAGGCTGCTGTCTGTCCTGATTAACAAGAGGCATAGTTAACTACCTAGTCATATTATGCTGTTAAACTCACTTTTTTCAAAGGCTTTTCCTCTTATTTCCATAGCTATTTCTCTCAAATCCAGCAGTCCAATCTGTGAGGTATCCTGGGAAGCAGTTATTGCAAAGATAGTTTATGTGGGATTCTATACTGCATGCATAACAGGACTTGTATCTGTCTGGGGTGGTCAGAGATTTGAGTGCATACAAGTTTGCCAAACTTAACCTTTCTCTAAAATTGCTTTGATCTCCACAAGAAAAAAAGCATTACTGTGTCTTAAAGTTCCCACCTGGCTCGGACACACTGCATGGATTTTAACCAGTCAACACCCTCCATGTGACAGGCTTTGCAAACAGTGTTGTGAAACTGCTTTAGTTGCCAGTGACTAATTCCATGTTCAGGCTGACAGAGCCAGTATGAGGTGATCAGGGCTTGAATCATTTCTGCATCACGGAGCCAAGCAGGAGAAGGCAATGTGTCCTGTGGGACAGCAGACCGCGGCTGCAACAGCCCAGGTGGGGATGTGAAAATTGTCTTACATCCTTGTCTTTCACCTTAAGTCAAGTCATCCCCCTGGTGAAAGACACCGCAGAATGCAAAGATACTCTTACCCACCTGATTTCCATACAAAGATTCTTGTGCAGTTACTTGACACAGTAAACCACAAGCCAAGAACGACCTTGAGTTTTTGCATATATGGGCTCTGAAGCTTTGCAGGGTGGGAAAGAATTACAGAAATAGAACAGAACAGAACATAATAGAATAAAACAGAATAGAATAGCATAATTTCAGTTGTAAGGGACCTACAACGATCATCTAGTCTATTGCCTGACCAATTCAGGGCTGACCAAGTTAAAGCGTTCAAATGCCTCTTAAAAACTGACAGGCTTGGGGCATCGAGCACCTCTCTAGGAAGCCTGTTGCAGTGTTTGACCACCCTCTTGGTAAATAAATGCTTCCTAATGTCCAGTCCAAACCTTCCCTGGCTCAGCTTTGAACCATTACCACACATCCTATCACTGAATACCAGTGAGAAGAAATTGGCATCTCCCTCTCCAATTCCCCTCCTCAGGAAGCTGTAGAGAGCATACAATATCTGTAAAGAAAGCCAGTAAATTAAAATCCATTAAAGGCTAGTCACTAAAGCCCTTTTTTTGGGTCACTTGTTCCAGAAAGCACAAGAGAAGCTGAGCATTGTCCTGTCTTCTTTAAACTTCAGACTTCCCAGCACCTAGACACGCAGTTTAAAAAAAAATAATAATGGGGAAAATGACAATAATTCGTAATTTTTCCTGTTGAATACTCCAAACCCTACTTATCCCATGAAGTGTAGGGAGTGAACTGATTCTGATTCAGGCCCTGCTGGGCCAAGTAGCCTCTTGCCCACCAGACCTTAAGTATTATTTCAGTATGAGCTGGGATGGTTTGTATCATTGAATTCCTCTGTAGGTTCCCTGAACAGGAATGGCAGGAGGGCATGAAGATGTGTCCTCAGAACCATACAAAGGGAGTCCCAGGAGGAGAATAAACTCTTTGTTGACAGAGGAGTGACAGCGGTAGATAAAAAAGTCTTGATATAAGCAGAAGTTACTGGGCAGGAGCAAGATACATCAGCAGAGCACACTGGGAGATATTATCCTTGCAACCTGTCCTGTCAACACATCATCTTCATCAATGCTAAAATTCAGGTCAAACTCCACAAAGAGAGAGTAAAAGAGATCGCGCTACAGTGATTCATTAGTTCTGCTTACAAAACCTGGGGAAAATGTCAATTCCAAATTCAGACAATACATCAAAATTTCAGCCTCTGCCAGGGACAGTTGTGTCAGGCTGGCCAGATGGCAGAATGGCAAAACAAGCAAACTGTCCACTGAGACCCTGCAAAATCTTGGGAGAGCTTAAGAAATCTGTGTACAGACTAGAGAAGGAAAAATATCACCTGGAGGCACATAAAGGAGACATTCACCCACTTACTGAGGAAATACGACTTGCTCTTGCCTGGCAGTGCTCTCCCCTCCTGAGCCAGCCCTCTCCCAGGCTGCTTCCCTCCACTTCAGTATTGTTGCAACTTTCCCTTGTCCTCTCCCTGCGGATCCTGAGAAAATGATGAAGTGCACAATATTCCTAGGCTTTCAGCATTTTGTTTTGTTTAATGGGCTCCAGTGGGAGCTCCTATTAATCCACTCCAGAGAGAAGAGTTTTTTTGTTGTTGCTGCTGTTGTTGTTTGCCCCCTTCTGCCTGAGGCAGGTCATGAATTATGTGCCTGATGTTCTTCCTCACTCCTGGACTTCCCTGTGATGTCCCACCGGGGCCCATTAAGAGCTTCCTTGCTGCATCCCTCCAGAGAAAGGCCAAGTGCTGAAGTGGCAGAGGCAGGGGAAAAGACAGGCTCTTGTGGCTCGGAGAATTGCAGGATATTTGGAGGGGAACAGCAAGTCAGCGTTAGGGTTTGGATAAGGGCAGGACATCTCCAAAGCTATAGAGGCATGTGGGGGTCTGCTGGGGGGTTGAGTTGAATACTGGAATAAATTGTGCAATTACAGGGCAAAAGTATGGTTTGGGTGTTTTTCCGTCTTAAGGTGCTCTCTGAATCATGGTGTTTCCGCTCATGTAGTGGTGCAAGAGCTCAGACTTCAGAGGAATGGACACTTCTGCCCTGCAGGTGACTGCAGGTGCTTCTGTGGTCTGGCCCCAGAACTGTACACACTCTAGCCAAAGTTTAGCTCTAGCTGCTAAAGCTGCCTATGCCTTTGGGGCAGAAAAAAAGCCCTGGTTTTGTTCCCCTGGGTGACATCCAACGTAGCCAATTTCATGCATTTCAAATAAATTTCCTGCAGGAAGCCATCCCCTGTTTTTATAACCACGGACATTTGAAAATATTTCTGTATTTTCTGATGTGCCACTGCCACAAGCTATGAAAATTGGGCTATATAGTTGTGCGCGTTTTTTTCTTTTTTCACTTGCAGATTGTAGTAGGAAAGAAACCTTTCTGTAGTTGTGTGCCAACCTGGCCTCTTTTCAAGTGCACTGTCTGCTTTTTATCCGTAAAATCACATACCGGAAAGTCCATCTAAAGAACATTATTAGCTGAGGCTGCAGAGTCAAGTACTGGAAAGCTAAGGCAATGCCAGACTTGAGATTGCTTCTGCTCATACATTAAGAGCCAAGACGCATCAGGACATACTAAAAGCTTTTGTAGATGGTTGGACCCCTGCAGAAGGTGGGAGGATCTGTCTCACTGGCAGGACTGATGCATTACCTGAAAAGTGACTCATTTGCATGAACTCTTTCTTCCTCAGCCATGGCCCCCAACCCCCTCCCCTCTGCTCATTTTGGTTCATTGTGTGTCCTCTGTAACTCCCAGGAGGTACCAAAGCCAGGGTGGCTGTGGCACATGTCACAGCACTCTGCTGCAGGTGGGGGAAGAGGAGGGGCAGGCGGCAGATGAGGATTGCCTGGTTCAGGCAACCTCTGACAAGGGACAAAAGGACATTTTTCAGCGCAGGAAGCAAGAGACAGGAGCTGCTAGGTAGATCACCCCTCTCCGTGGTGTGCTTCTGGCTCATTCAGCCTCCTTTGGTGATGAGCTGTCAGTCACTGGGGAGGCACTGAAAAGGGCTACAAACGTAGTGTTATTTTCTGATCCAGTAAATGTTTCCACGGCTCACTGAGGACAAAATGAAAATTTACCCCACCACAGGTCAACAGAGCGCAGAGCAGCTGAGCTGTGCATGGCCAAAGCAAGACACTAAGAAGCCACCTTGCACCACCACAGAGGAATCTGGTCAAGGATGGGTGAGGGCCGTTAGGGGCAGCTGGTGTAGGGTCTGTCCCCCTCCCCTCACCCCTGCCTACACTAGTGGTAATGTGACAGGGCAGTGAGTTTCCTTTCTGACCGAATAGTGAAGCTTATTCCAGTTTAGGCTGCCAAAAATAAACCTAAATGGCTGCAATGTTCCATTTAGTTGTATTACTATGAGAGTAAGTTTTGAGAAATGGAAACATTTTCTGATTGTCACTGCTATTTTTATGAAATTAATGAAAAAAGAAGCTTTTTTTAAAAATTAAAAAACCTTTTCTGTCTTCTTTATTTATTTAGAGGGGGTGGGGGGAAGTCCCTGTAATTTTGTTTTTGCTTTAGGTACAGCCCTTCCCTCTGCTGACAGCAGATTCAAGCAGATGTTGCTCTATCTGTGACACGCAGGTTGCCATTTTCAGCTTGCTTTCATGGCCAGGGGGGCTAAAAGCATTTACCAATAATGAAAACAGAGATGTTGTTGTCATCAAGGCAGAGCTGGAGCCCCAGGCGCATGCCTGTGCATTAATCTGTCCTGGGCATCATGTAAATTTGTTCCTCTGGCTCTGCAGAGGCAGGTACAGCCTTGTATGTGCTTTATCCACAGGAACTTCCCTGCAGATGCCACATACTAATTGCTGTCTCTACACTATTGGCATGACTGGGTGAATAGACAAGACAGTCACTGTCAGCTTTGGTGTTCTGGGTTTTATTTTAATACTTTTCTAAATTTTGTTTACATGCTAGTACACTAGCGGTAGGGGTGGGATGAGGTTAAGAGTCAGTTTGAAATTACCCATCACGTCCTATTTTAAATAAGTTTCTTTTACTCCTTTGAGGAAGTGTGAAGGCGATGGAATGCAAAATCATATTATTTCTACATCTTCAAATCTGTTGCTTTTAAATCAGTGCTTACAACACGTAATTGGTCATTTGACTAACAATAGTGACATAGGAAGCATGCCTAGACCCCGTTTCATTGGTATTGGTTATTTAGAAATTGTACTGAATAACCAAAATTCTACTGCCAAGGAGTTTGAATGCTGCATTCAAGCATCCTCCTGCTTATACCGGAAGATCTATAGTTTCACTTAAACATTTAAAAAAGGTTGAAACAAGCCCAGCTTGACTCCCATAAATCAAATAAGAAGTTTCTTTGATTGAAATGGTGACTGGATCAAGCTTGCAGCGTGTCTGTGCTTTTTCATTAATACCCAAGTGTTAGAACGACCAAATGCATCTGAAATATTAATTTTATGAGACCGCATTTTGAATTCAAGAGTTCTGAAGATGCACATTTTGGACTTGGGGCTTATAGTTTATAATAGAAATATCACATTCCAATAAAAATCCACCTCAGGCGTAGCAAGCTAAATGGCTAAATACTCAGTTGGCTCCACCTGTATTCATCACAGCTACACAGCAGTAAAAAAATTGCACACACACACACACAAAAACCCCCAACCACAGAGTCATTACATAGCCAAGGACTTTTTTCTCTTGATAATGCAAAGTAATAGTGATACAGATGGCATAACACAATTCACAAAAAGCAGTAAAACAGCTGGCACTGAATGCATTTGAAATAGGGTAGAGAGCATACAGGCAGGTTGCAGCAGAGAAGAGGATGCAGTGAGAGACCATGTCAGTGCAGACGTGTTCCAGCCAAAGTCCAACAGAGACAATGTCCCACTCAGGACCAGGTAGCACCATGCCAATGTCCTCTTTGGATGTGGAAATAGTGTAGCTGTTCATGTGGAGCATCCACAGGTGGCTCTGTACAGTTAATATCAGCCTAGATAATGGGCATACAGAGAATGAAGGAGAACTGCAGCATAATCTTTTATTTCCTGCACCACCCTCAAAAAAAAAAGTCTCTGCTTTCCGCAAAAATCTTTCCATTAAGAACTTTTCACCATGTGTAACTGAGCTGATCAAACCAGGATAATTCAGTCCAAAGAGAGCGCAAGGGTCCTTAGTCTGTGGACTCTGCCAGGCTCCACTTTTTTTACCAGCTTGCATTATCTCTTCTCTTTGCAGCTGGAGCAGGGAGAAAGATGGGGAAACAACCTCTTAAACCTCATGTGCAAGCTGGTTGCTTAACCTGACTTGTGCCTGCTCAGTGTGCAGTTGCTCCTTAGTCCCAATGGCTAGCTTCTCCTCCCCCTTCTGTCTCCACGGTGAATTGTTGATGAATCTTTCTGGTAACCTTTTAGAAGACCAAATACATACAGAGTGTTTTAAAGACACAGAGAGAGTGGGTTTGCTCAGGCTTGTGGCTGTGATGAGGAAGCTGTGAGGAGTGCAGCTTGAGAGTATTTTTATTTGCTTCCTGAGAAATAGAATGACAACAAGCATTTGCTTTGCCACCTTCCGCATGACAAAACATGATCAACAAATGACCTGTGTACTTTTTATGATCCATGCAGTCAAGATTCCTGCCTGGGGTGCTGGCTGAGTATCCCTGGACCACAGCTCAAGTACTGGACTTCCAGGTGCACTAGAGACCTTTACACGCGGAGGAAAAAAGGCTAATGCACTTTCTGCATTGCTCGTATAGACTTAGTTCGTGGCTGAGAAAAGCAATAGGGTTTGCCTCACACTAATACAGTGCAATAGAAGCATTTGGAGGAACACAGACAAACGGAGTGAAGCCATTTGCAATTTGTGCAATGTACCTGATTCATTTGTTGGCTGGCCTGGGATATCGATCAGGTGAGGTTTTGCTTTTTAGCTTGCAATTTCAACTGTTACAAACCTTTCTGATCAAGGATGATTTAAAACCTCATTTGGTACCTGAGGTCATGTACTAGGTCAGGGGAAAAGGGAATGGCTGTGTCTTCACAGGCCCTCCTTCACATCATGGCTGTGTTCAACCTTGCAGTGTGTCCTTTCCACGCAGAATCCGAGATGTAGCCTTCAGACCAGTATCCTGCAGTCACAAATAAAGGTTGGGAGCTGTAGGCTTGGAAACATTCTCCAAACTAATGCAATTTTCTATTTATGTGGGGACTGTAGTCATATTATTTACTGAGTTCGCAGTCTGTATTTAATTATGAAAAATGTATCTTCGACCTGAACTTCTCAAGGCACTGGGCTGAGTTTACAGCTCACCTCTCCTTTAGCAACTAAGAACCTCCTTGTGCTAGGTGTTATAAAAGTACAGGAGACACTTCTCTGTTGTAAAATGAGAGGTGCTCAATTCATGTGTGATTTTATGAAAAAAAAAATGTTGCAAAAATCTTGTTATGTCTTCATGTTGCCCTTGGTGGAATGTGTTGTACTGAGACGAGCTAAACCATGGCTGTAGTTTAAACATTTGTATGTGAACTTCCTTCTAGGTGCATCAGGGCATGTCAGCACCATGCAATGCAGAGATGTATGGGCTAACATGCTCCAGGTAGGATTGTGCTGAACTTTGCTGTACTGAGGTGCTGCTTCTAACACCCATGGAACTATCCTCTCAGTCAACACAGACTCCCAAGCAGGCTACTTGGTCCAGTTCCATAGCGTGAGCCTGGTGAAGTAGTTATCTCTTACAACACTGGCTTTTGCATCAACATACAGTGCTGCCCAGGGTGAGAGAGGTGAACCCTCCATTCTCAGTGCCCTTTCTCTGAGCAAATGAAGAATTAACTAGAATGCTGCTTCTTTCTCAGCTTTTCTCGGTCCGTACAGCACAGACAGCGCCTGCCAGCAGTTAGCAGCATGCTAACAGAAGCACTGTGCGCTGCATTACGGCACATACGCTCCGAGGTGAAAAGTACTACCCTGGCAGGATCCTGGGCTTCCTCTTCTTCGAGCTTCGGCTTAATTTTATTCTCCCACCTCCCTTTGGGGAAGATGGGAACAGAACAGCAAACCGGATTTGTTGGGTCCCCCTGGCCCCGTAAAAGCATTCATCTCCCACCGTTGCTGGGACCCACATAAACTGCAAAGCGCAGTGACAGTGCCATGGCGGGGGAAGGACCATGGCAGCGAGTGCGGCAGGGAACGGCGGATGCTGCTCGCAGGGATCCGGAAAGATAAGTAGCGCCAACAGACTTAGCTCCAAACGTTCGCCTCGGAGTGCCTCCAGCACTGCCCGTGCAATCCCGGAGGCCTGTCATGCCGCCCCCCCGCCGCAGGGCTGGCACCCCCACCCCCCACCCCCCGCCTCCTTCCCGCCCCGCCGCGGTTCCCGGCTGGCGCCCTAAGTCCCGCCGAGGCGCGCCGGGGTCCCGCCGGCCCGGGCTGGGGTGGCGCCGGGCGCCATGCAGGGCGGCCGCCACTAGGGGGCGCCGTGCGCACGGCCGGGCCGCGCCGAGCAAGAACGCGGGGCGCCGTCCTGGGGCCGAGGGGGGCGCCGGGGGCCGGGGGCGCTTCTTCGGGGGCCCCGGGCGGGAAGCAAATTGTACCTGTGCTGCTCGCCTCCCCGCGCTGCGCTGGGACTAGGAGGCCTGGCTGTGGGAATGGCCAGAATGAGTTTTAGGATGGGGAGAAGCCGTGGATGAACACGGGTCCCTGGGGGGACCAGGGGAAAGCGACGTGGCCTGGGTGCCCCTGAGATGCAGGGCAGGTTGGGTGCCCCTGAGATGCAGAGCAGGCTGGGTGCCCCTGAGATGCAGGGCAGGCTGGGTGCCCCTGAGATGCAGGGCAGGTTGGGTGCCCCTGAGATGCAGGGCAGGCTGGGTGCCCCTGAGGTACAGGGCAATTTGGAGACCGTCAGCTTGGAGACCTTAGTAGGGGCAGCTCCACAGGAGAGGGGGGTAGCTGGTGGGGTCCCACAGGCACAGCATGCCTCTGAACACTCTCTTTGCAAAAGAGGTGAGCAGTGAGTAGGCATAGCCAGCTGCTGACATCACGTTATTTACAACAGTCAAAGCTCAAACTGTTTGTGAAGGCTTGCAGAAGGAGCTCAAGAAATTGAGTGAATGGGTAATAAAATGGCAGATGAAATTCAGCGTCAATAAATGCAAAGTAATGCACATGGAGGAAAACAACCTTAACTATACGTTCACAGTGATGGACTCTAAATGAGCTATTACCACTCAGAAGACAGATATAGGAATCATTGCACATAACTCTTCAAAAACATCAGCTCCAAGCTAGCAGTGGTTGAAAAGACAAATGGATTATTAGAAATTATTAGGAAAGAAATAGACAACATGGTAAAAGACATACTTTTTGTTACTATGCAAACCTATGTTGTGCTCACATCTTGAATGCTATCTGCAGTTCTGGTCTCCTGGCAGAATAAAAAATAAAGTATGAGGTAGGTGTGAAAAATATGGAACCAGAAACTTCATGAAGATGACAAGGTTCACTGGAGGGAGGGGACAATTTATTAGACAGCAGGCTTAAAAGAAATACTGTAAATATTGATGGGACAACAGTACTGTGGAACTCATTGCCACAGGAAATTCTGAAAACCTAAAGGTAATGAAATTAAATCAACAGAAATTAAATAAAGCTGTTGGCATTAGGCCAGACAAAGGTTGTATTTTTTGAGTGATGTAGGCACAGCTATAAGCTCAAGAAATAAAGTTTCTAGTTGCTGGAAAGGCATATGGGGATAATCACTGTAGCCCGGCCTTGCTTCCAACACACTGTTTTTCATCTGTCAAGCTGCTCAGACCTTTGCTTTTACCCAGCAAGGCCATGCTTATATCATTATGCTAAAGATAAAGAAATATTTTGGTCCTAAGGAAAATCAGTGGCAGAATTTATTGATTTAAAGAACAGGGAAATCAGTTCTGCCTCTAGCTGGGTCATGTCTCACTATATGAGGTGTTGCATTGATTGAAGTGAGACTGCTAGCACAGCGTGAACAGCTTCTAACAGGTAGCTTTGAGCTACCCAGAAGGTAGCAGTGACTACGGTGGGATTCATTCCAGGTAACTTTAGCTGGTGCTGAGAACTAGGTGCTTACTCTTTAGGCAACTGGGGTACTTCTTCCTGTCACAGTGTTTTCACGGTACCAGGTTTGCCAGAGGAAACAAGGACAAAATACATATCATGTTCCCAGAAAAAAAATCCAACTAAAACATCAGGAGCCTATGTCACCTTGCCAGGTTTTCAGCACCTAAAATCAGAAATGAAGATGACGGGGTTTGAACACCTTGGGGCAAAGAGAGGAGCTGAGAACTTAATTTCCCTGAGGTAAATAAATATACCATTTGTCTTTGGGATGTAAATGTAACAGTGTACTCATACTTCCCAGGTGTCTCAGTGACAGAACAAGTAAGAAAACCCCAGAAACAGTATTTGCATTAGAAGCATAAATATTTCTGTTTGGTGATGGATTATTGAATAGGGATCCCAGTTTAGGTCATTAACTAACTGCTGCAGAGCTGTAACTGCTTCATCCAGCCAGGGTTTCATGCCCTTCTATCGGAGAAAGACCTTCTGCCAGTGAGGAAGCATCACTCTTAAGAACTGGGTCCTGACTACTGGAGCAAGCATGTTTTAGATTAATTAATTAATTAGGCAAAACCAAAGCAGAATATTGCAGAAGGCAATACAACTGAAAGAATACTTTAAGCTGTATGTTTTAGGAAGGCAGGAAGGAAGGGACTATGTTTGGGAATCCGTCTCTCTCTCTTTTTCCTTTTCAGTTGCTTATGTAGCAGATGATCTCCAGTTCTTCCTCGTGTACTAAGTCTTTTTCTGGTTAAAAAAAAAAGAAGAAAGCTTAATGGATTAGAGACTTGAGTAGTAATGAAAATGTAGTATTTTTGTTCCCAAAATGATTTTAAAAATGGAAGACAGCATTTTAAAATCCAGAAAATGTCATGGTTTAGGAACATTGGCCTCAAGCCTTACATATCTTATTTTTTAAATGGTCGATCACAGATCTTTTTCTGTGGAAAAGAAATATGTATATACACTTATATATGTATTTATAAGCAGAGAGAATAATAGAGGGGTAAATACCTTTTCAGAAGTGGGTACATAGGGTCTGCCAGTCAGCTAGTTTCTTTGATACACACAATTAAGTCTTATTAATTAGTAAGTGTTGCAGTGGTGCTTAGCAGCTGCCACAGAAATTGAAGATCCCTTGCACTTTATCTGCAGAAACACTAAGGAAGAGCTCTAGCCTTGAAGACATCAGTGCTTAACTAGACAAGAAAGACCATGAGAAGAAAGAACAGATGCCTCCCCCTGTGTAATTTCTCTGACTATCCTTGTAACTTCTGAAGAAATGTTTACCTAAAGCAGTGCTTGGCTAGAGATCCTTGACCAAGCCAGTGCCTTGAAATGCACTGCTTGTGCAGGGCAGTACTGTGCAGGGACTCTAGCACAAGGTCTGGATCCAGAAAAGCCTCACAGACTGGATGCTGTGCCTGTACCGGAGTCCCTCCTCTGACCCAGGTTGGTGTGGGAGAGCTGACAGGCTGGTGTGGCTTCCATCTCCACAGCAAGCCTGTGGAGCATTGGCAGAAGAGCCATCACTCATCCTGCTTTTGGTGACAAATGCACCTAAAGTGGCTTAGCTGAAGGCATACAGAGGGACAGCACTAGAATAATTTGCAGACCTGCCTAAATCTTCCAAATGAAGAGCTTCCAGTCCAGCAAACCTTATCCCCAAGTGTGATCATATCTAACCCCATGCTTTTTACTATACTGTGCACATAAGCTCTGGGAAGAAATCGTATGTTTTTGCAGTGTATGCCAGTTTTGTCCACACTTACTGTTTCAATATAGTTTCTGGGTGCTTCCTTTTATTTGTTTAAAAAATAAAAAAAAGACTTGCCATTAGTGCTCAGTGTTATTTCAATATGTTGGTAACGCGTGCATTAAAAATGCATAGGTAGATTAGATATTTAACATTCAGTTCGAGTTCTGGCACAGTCTGAGGGCATGAACTGTAGCCAAGAATATATGGATTCTTAAAACTGTTTCCTGTGCTAAATCTCAGCATCAGCCTGTCCATAAATAATGAGGAGAAGGATGATGTAAAATAATGGTATTGTTAAAATACTGTCATTTCTCCCTCCCTCACATTTTTTAAAGGTATATATTGCAAAAAATTCATCATGCACCTGACCATCTTTCTCATGCCTTTCTTTCTTCCTCACCGTGATGGAATCAGTGCTCTGTATTACTCCTTAGTTTCAAGAGATTATGGCAATCTTCTCTGTTTTTTCATTAGTTGAAGTGATTCTGTGCAAAAGCTGTTTAAGATTCATGAGTGATTTTGCCTCTGCAAAGAATAGGAATGCAGCTGAGCAGAAAAAAAAAAAAAAAGGAGAAGTTTCCAATATTCTAGTCTGACCATTGGATACTGGTGAGAAATATGCACACAATTAACTTGAAATAAAATGCAACAGTTTCTTCCTTTAAGACTGTCCCCACAAACTGAGGTGTGCCTAGCTTACTGCATCCAAGCTATTTGCATGCTGCCTCTTGTGCAGACTGATGTTGCACAGGCATACTCCCATTTTACCGGGTCTCTGCAGAGCCATAAGCTCCCAACAGTTATCAGAGATTTTCCTCAATCTGGAAACTTTGAGGTCTGTGGTTTCTGTGGCCAAACCCCATTGCTTCAAGCCAAAGTTTTTTTCAAAAAGATTCAGGGATCCTTTTAAATTAGCAATTTCAGGCTGATTGTCATAGATCTCACTGGAAGAATAGCAGAACTAGCAACAGGATCCCTGCTCCACTGGGCTTATTGTGCTTAGACGTGTCAGTTAGAGCAGTCCAGTGTAGTGCAGATCAGTACAATGGCTTTGGGCTTCCTGATCCTCCAGACAATTAAGAACACTGATGTGAATGATTTGAGTATCCTGGATCTGCTCAGGAGGCCACCACTCTAGGTGCTGCGTAATGTCAGCTCTTCCCACATTGGGATCCATTGGTGTTTGCAGTAACACCCATCTCCTTTCCCTCCTGGCTTTCCCATCCTGTTTCTGAGATGTACTTGGAGCAGGAGCTCATGTTCACTGAACATGAGTTAGTCTGAAGAATTACCTTCAGGCTTATGTTTAGGCACACGTGCTTCATTACTTTCTTGGATCAGGGCCTTAGCACCCTGCAGTCAACAAGTGAGCAACCCTAACGTGGAGCCAGTGCCAGCTTTTAGTGGCTAATCAACAGAACTGGCACACTGTATGGATGCTGTCTTCTTCATTAAGAAAGATGATTCAAATATCATTATTTCTTGAAAAGCATCCAGCTTGTGAAAAGATTCAGACACTGTTGATCAAGTTACCATGGATTTCTTTTGTGAAATTCAAGCTATTAAGAGCAGGAATGTTTTGTCTGAAATACTATACAGAAGCCTACTGATAGAAATAATCACTTGCTGGCTGTTACCTTTCATCTTTTGTACACGAATAGAGGTTTACCGTGTTCCTAATTACAGTGAATTAGATGAATTTGCCCTAGCAAATCAGGCCATTGAGAGTGTGAAAATTTTCTGGAAAGGGAAGAGCAAAAAAGACTTCAAATAGTGAGTCCAGAAGAAAAGGTTGTAAAGATGGGCAGACATGAGTCATAAAGGAGGAATACTGTAGGTGTCCTTCATACCTCTGCTTAATGGTTTTTCTTCTCGTACAAAGGAAATTAGTAACATTGTACATGGACAGCAGAAAATCTTAATTTGAGGAGAATTTATTGGAGCTTCTTAAAGAGAATTTATTAGAGCTTCTTAAAGAAGAATCATCATTTTGTATAATGGGGATAGAAGCCTTCAAGGCACCCTGGAACATGCAGGTTCTATCGACCACAAGAAGATAATTTCTGCTCCCTAATCCCTCTCTAGAAAGTTTCCAAGAAGAACTCTGTAACACAATTGTGACTATAGAAGTGTTTTTCATTGCCATTTGCAAAACAAACAAACAAACAAACAAACAAACCAAAAAAGAGGGACTGATCTAAAGAACAAGTATGTGGCCTTTTGTTCTCATTTACAGAAAGGTCTTTTGAAAATTTTGCAGTGTAGCGTTGAGTGGAATGTGACCACAGTCAAAGAAAGTGGGGAAAGAGGAGCAGCCACTCCTCAGCCTGTGGCTAAGGGTATACAGGGCATCCAGTACATGCTGTAAGCAGAGCTACAGTCCCATCAACTCTTCGCCCTGTAAGTCCATCCCTGATGTAGCAGCAAGGAAAATTTGTGCAAAAATAATATTACTTTCACTTCAACATCCTGACCATTGTAAGGGCAGTGGAAATAAGAATCAATGTCTCTATACACAAAAGTGCTACTTGTTACTATAAACCTTTGCCCTGTCTTCCTTAGGGTTATGAGGAGTAACTGTGACTGATAGCACAACTGCAAAATCCCTCTCTGAAACTGTTTCAAATTGTTTAAATCTTTCTTGAGGTTATGAGAAAAGTTAACATTTCAATTTTTAATCCAGAGGACACTGAGACTGAAAGAAGCCCAGATTTCACTCGCCTCTGAATGCAGCTAGCTCTGGAGCAGGATACAGTCACTTTTTAACAGTCTCCATCACAACTGCACAGCTGTCTGGGGCAGGACAGGAGGTGATTGAAAATGTAAGGATAGCTCCGTGGTGGATGCTCCTTCCCCCTCCCTGTACTAGAGAAGAATCTGTAAGTTCACTGCAATTTCTTGGGAATCAAACTGCCGCAGTGGACAAGCTGGGGAGGAGAAAGAGGTGTCATATTACTGTACCTCACTGAGGAGACTTGGAGATTCATTATTTAAGCTCTTATGTTCCCACTGGGACTCAGGGATGATTATGACCTGTCCTCACTGAAAGCAAGGTGACTTTAGTTAATACGTTCTTGATTCAATTTCTCACGGACTACACTCCCTCCCACACCCCAGCTCTTCAGCCTGGTCTGCTGGTTTAGATGGAGACTCCCAACATCTCTGCAGCTGAGCTTCACTTGATGAGAAAGCTGCCACTATGCTTCATGCACCACTGAGCACAGCTCCCCAAAGATGGGGATGCAAGATGGGGAGTCTGTCACATGGGTGCTACTATTTTGTCATGTCACCGTTTTGACATGTTATTTGATTAGCACATGCTGCATGACAGCATCTTCAAACAGCTCGGGTTGGGCAAAGGGGAGAGAGGAGGAGAAAGTTAGTCTGAATCATCTCCTAAATAAGAAGGGATACAGGATTTGCTGTTCAAAGGCACCGCCAAAACAGAACATGTTTTGCAGGTGCAAATGCTGCATCCCCAAATGTAGTACAACCAGTGGTTTTGGGACCAGTCAAGCTTTCTGAGTTGTATGTGCTATCCAGGTGATGCTGCCACAGTTCTGACTGAGATTTCCTGGACAGGAACGCACCACACATGAGGAGTTAGGTGCTCCCTGGTTGCATCACAGGTGCTAAGTGTGTATCTTGGAGGCAGCAAATCCACTTCTTTCTGGACTGATTGTGTTAAGCAATGATGCTTGGCTAGCTATGTTTGTCTGAAAAACATCAAATAAACAAGAATCTCAAAGGTCACTGGTACAGCATTTACAGGCAGAGGAATAAAAGATGTTCTCCAGGTATTGTGGAGGAATGGCAGCCATACTTGAACTGTGTATTTCCATTCATGGCAGGTGAGACACCTCAGATTGTGGGAGAAGCTGTAAAACCAGGATGGCATGAGAGCAGCAGGTCTGACCTGTGGGAGCAAGCAGTGCAGATAGTCTTGTTTTTTTGGTTTTTTTTTTCCTTCCTCGGCACCACAAAAGGATCAATTAGGTCTGAACTGGTACTTTACCTTTGTTCTGCACCTGGGCTTCTTAGTTTTCTTCATCAGCTCCCAGGCTGCTGCCAGCTGGCCATCACCCTTACCTTGCTGTCCAAAGACTGGTACCTCTCGGGGCTACAGTCACTACTGCTGCCTCCTGTTTAAACCGGTTGAACTAACCTGGATGAATTTGCTTGGAATGATGACACAAACTGCGGTGTAGCCTGGTTCAAAAGGGGGCTTAACACTAGGGGAGGGAAGGGGTGGGAAAAGGAGGACAGGGGACACCACAGGTGAGCAGCTGCAGTGGTGACATCCAGCCGTGCAGCTGGATCTGAAGGAGGATGTTTGTCCACAGCCTCTGAAAGCAACTGAACAGGAGCCTTGGGTGGTCTGGCACATCTGAGAATAAGCGCCACTTATTTCATTAACTAAACAGGTATTTGGATATTCGTCCTTATTTCCAGATTGTAACATTCATGGTCTTGTCTGTGCTATGTAAGCATTGAAGATTTGGCTGCTTTAATTACTGGTAGAAACAACTTCATTAAAGGCTGTGTATCACATGAGAAGACGATGATGCTGATTTCTAAGATGAAGAAGAGGGAAGGGTAGTTCTGCTGTGACTTCAATCACACCACAAGGTGGCTTTTGTTCCAAATCAGGCTGTCTAAACTCAAAAAGGTCACCAAATTTCTGAAGAATTCACCTTTGGAACCTGCTTTTTTCTGGTTTCTGCATTATCTGCTTTCCTAAGGTGCCCTGTGACTGCTGTATTCACAAATACTCATGTCAGGACATCCTGGGACTGTGTGAAGCACAGCAGTCTGAGATAGCGGTCCTTCAAACACTTCTATGCACATTAAACTGTACTATGATGAGTTGTTTCTTCACTATCTGTTATATCTAAGTGCATAGTCCCTTGTCCAGGTTTGTGAAGTTTTCATTATTTTCTTTTTATATTGTTTACTTTCAGGAAACACAAAAGTTTGGAAAATACTGCTGTAGGACTGGAGACTATTACTTGGTTTTGTTTTAGAAATTAATAATTTACCAAAATCCAAGTATTTTTTTAGGATGTATTAACTCCATCTGCATCACCTTGTGTGAAATGATCTGTCAGCACGATGGAAGTATTTTGGTTAAGCATTATCAAAAGAACTTTTAGCTGTAATCAAATAGCTATGCTACCCCATTTTGGCTTTTAATATTGAAAGATCAACTCAGCCTGCCATACCAAATTGAAATGATATGTCCAAAATGGCACTATTTATATATAAATATGATCCTCTTCCAGTTTACCTGCAGCTGTGGTTACACTGTCAAAGCGAAACTGCACACGCTTTTCCCAGAAAGGAACACATAAATAACTGTTCCAGGTGAATGCCTGCCACTGGTTTGAGCTCTTATGTCAGACCCTGACCAATGGATCACATCTAAAATATACCAAACCAAGATATGCAATTACTTGCAGGTTCCTTAATACCCTTGAAAAGAGGATGTTCATTTCCTGCTGATCAATGCAGACATTTCTGCTGTTTCTTCAGAGTTGCAACCTATGGTATTTTCAGCAAGGTGTCTGGTCCCACCAAGATCCAATTCTTCCATGGCATGGTGAAGCTTTTTTTTTTACTTTTTATTTTTACTCAGCCCTGCAGGCACCCATAGAAAGTTTTTTTGAAAATTGGTTAAGTAGTCTCCTTACATCATGTAGCAAGACTTGCTGGAAGCCTGTAGAGAGCTCAGCCATGCACAGAAACCTACTCTTCCACTGTCTCCAATGCCTGTGACCATTTCTGTTTTCCCCTAAGCACAAGGCCAAAGGGCCAATGCTATACATCCTTTTTAGAATTAAAAATGGGCAATGTTATCTATAACTATAACATTCTAGGCTGTTTTTACCATTTACAATGCAGCTATAGCAAATGATTTAATTGTGTGGCACCTCTTTGCCCCTCACAGCAAGCACATAACACTTATTAGCTTCAATAGGAGTTATGTGCACATAACTATGCAAGAAATGAATATACCCCTTTGATTACAATAAGGTTATAAGCAGCAGGAGTCCATTATGATTAGCAGTAAAATGAAGAATTTTTCATAAATCATAAATGTTACTTCATAATTTCCATTTCTCTTTATTCTTTTTCTCTGTGTGCATTTGCAAATTTATATTTTGTCCTAATTCAGTCACTTTGCAATCATCCCAAAAGCTGTTATTCATTATAACCAAAAATGAATTTGCTGAATCTTTCCTTTTTAATTTCTAAAGGATCAATTATACCAACAAGGATAAAAAAAAAAGACTAAGAACAACAATTGTATTAAAATCACTCAATATTATTTGCCTGAATTGACTTTCTGTTTCTCTACCCTAGGGCTAGATCTGACTTGAATGTCACTTTGCATCCGTGCAAAGTCTGCCACATGCTAAACTCCTCATACTCCCAGATGGCAACAGAGGTGCCATTATTACCACCTTAGCCACTCCAAAGCAGTACAAGGTCTAGTGGAGAGGAAAAAAATGCTACTGACAGCTGTAGTGTTATGGCTGCTACTGTGGTACCTGCCAAAGGTTGTACAGTGTGATATTTCTTCTTTTGGTTGTGAACCTCTGTTCTGAAAAAGTATTTTCCCTGCCATCCTGTCACCTGGCAGTGACTCTGGGAGACCACTGTTTGCATAATATAAGCGAGGGATGCAGCTCTCGTGCAGACAGGGTGTGAGATCCCCAGTGCCTGTGAAAGCTTTGAGGCATTGCTGGAAGAAAGGTGCAACGGTTCTGAGCTGAGGGTGGGACTGGGGCTGCCTCCTTAGGTACAACTGTGCATCCATGACTGTCAGGTGTAGGACAGTGGACTAGGCAGACTGCAGCTCTACTGTGTCAGCTCCTGTATTTCACACCTATCTGCATGAAATTGTTATTCGGGCCAATGTGCAAATGGCCAAGAATTACATTTTTCTTTGACATTACAGAATACATTTATTCTGAGAGAACAGGGAATCAAAGATCAGCAGAGAAAATCTTTGGCACTTCAGGTGGACTTACATATCTTGACGAAGAAGGTAGCATTTCTCTCCTGACATACCAAGCAAATGAAGGCAAGTTCTGTTTCCCTGGAGCAGATTTAGAATTATATCCTCTGGTCCTGTGTACTGCCCAGTCATTAGGAAGGACAGTCAAGCTTGTTGCCATTTCTGTCGTTTCTCCATAGCTACTTTGGTTCTGGCTGAGAAACTGTATCTGGCAGAAGCTGAAGTTTGTGTGTGATTCTGAAAAGTGGCCATCCTATGCTGCGATGGAGAGACAGGACGCAGCTTGATGCAAACAAATGTCTATTTATTGTATAGAAACACGAGTTTATATATACTTTCAGAAGCTGCACGTTTTAAACAGATTGGTTCTTGAAGCTAAGCATTGCATCCTAGGCAATCCCCGATTGGTGGTTAACTACCATCAATTAACAGTAAGGTGTTACCTTTCCTTGGCCCATCTGTCCCCCACTCCCCTATGCTCTCTCAGCATGACTCATCATGTTAATCGTTGTGTCTATTCACACTCCCTGTCCTCCCAGGGTTAGTGACCTACAAGCTTGAGCACATTCCCCTCAGCTAACTGATTGCCACTCATGGTCCTAATTTCCAGCCCGCTCCTGCAATCCTGTGTTTCCAAAGGACCAAGCTTTCCTATGGAGCAGATCTCCTGCCACAACGAATCACACTGTACCTTCCATTAAAATTAAAAAAAAGAATTCCTACCAAATACTGTATGGGTTCATAACAAGTAGCGGGCAGAACATCACCTTGAAGTAGGGGAGCTATCATGACCAGAGGACTAAAAGTCATGTTCAGCTACATGTATACAGACATACAGATACAACCTCAGGATACCACTGTGAGCCAAATCCTACTGTGATTAACTGTGGCAGTGACATGTGTAACCAATGTATCTGCTGCCATTTCACACTGTTCATCCTATCACCCCCAGCATTCATCGTAAGATCGACCACTTCCCATTCAGTTGGTAGGAGGTTTTCCACTGACTTCAGCAGGTGTATTGACTCTTGTGACTACAGAAAATAACTTAGCTGGAACACTGCAGTGTAAAAACCCCCCAAAGATTTAAATTAGTTTGAGCACTAACCAGATGGAGTTCGGTGTGAGGACGAGTGTTTGCTTTCTGTGGTGGTGAGGGCTTCTTTCTCAGAGACAGAATACTAGCTTTCCTTCTGGAGTTTAAGGCACTGTTTTTTTCCTTTGCTGTTAGAGTTGATCTTCCAAAGAAGCTTTTGCAACACAGCAGAGACCTGTGCCCAAATTGAAGAATACGGTTTGTGATGATGGGCTTTCCTGTTTAGTGTAGAAAAAGGCATGAGACACTCCTTTACATTTATCACTTTAAAATTCTTGCAAGATTATAGCAGAATGACCCCACTGTAAACCAAGTAAGCCAATGCCTTATCAGTTCTTAAGCGCGTGCGAACACTGATACCTTTATGCTTCTTGTGCTTTAGAACTGAATGGAAAAATGCCCTGAATTTGCATCATATTCCTTCATATTTGGTTACTTTTTTCTTCCTAGAAATCTTAAAAGCCTAGAATCAAAGTACAAGATTCAAAATTATATGTTATTTGTGTGTTTACAAAACCATATACCAGGTATTAAGGTAAGTGACAACTAGTTCTGTATTTAAGATGGAAAAATATTTTTTATTATAAAACTGTATTTTCCAATAGTTGTAGCCTTTGAAACATCCACCTTCTAGGCTAAAATTTGCCATGCTTGGTGAATAGTTTTGAAAAGTGTCCATATAAAGTATTCAGACCATTTTCTAGTGAGAATGAGAAGAAGAATATATTTCTCCCATTGTATCTCCTGACCCTTTTCAACAACTCTTACAGGCAAAATGGCTGACAGCTGATAACTGTGATTTACCACGGAAATAGCTATGCCTAAGTTGCAATGCCCAGCCTTATTGTGAAGGAAACTGATTTTTATTTAACTGAGATATGAATATTTGAAAATCCCATACCAACCACACACTGTAAAGGCTTTTTCTTCATCCTTTTTTTATCCCTAATTTTGCCTTAAAACCCTGATCTTGGAAGGGCTTACACAAATGCTTAACTTTGCACGCTCTGAGCAGTTCCCTTGGCTCCAACAGAATGACCACAATGCGTACAACCTGTATGGAAAGCAGGTCTTTATAAAATAGGGTTACACACTTATATTTTTATTTTTATTATTTACATACCCTATAACTTATCTCAGTGCATAATGACCTGGCTACATCTCAAATGCTTTAACAATTTAAAACAGGTTTGAAGGACTTAGACTCTCAGCAAAAGAAGGACTGTTCTTAGGGTGTACATGCTTCTCTCTTACTGCTGTGATCTATAGGAAACATACGCAGGGCAGGGAAGAAAAATACTCCTGAATTTTATTCTGATTTTTTTGGGATTGCGCTTCATAGCTTTCTGTAATTTATGGCCTCTGGTTGCCGCGCTCTGAACAAGGGTGCAATCTAAAATGTGGGCACTGAAAAGCTGCAGTTCAGCATGCAGGCTGGCTTCACTAAACAGCCAGCCCTCTCCTTGTTTCTGAAGAAGCATTTGGCAGTTGATCAAAAGATGAACATTTGCAATTCCTATGCTGAAGCTTTTGGCAAGCCTGGTCAAAACACTAACAAAAAGGGGTCCAATCCCACAGCTATTAAAGGTGGTCGAGAAGCTGCCTACTGCAAGGAAAAGGTTGGGAAAATTTTTCTACTGGGCATTGCTTCCCAGTCTCTGAGCAGCTCTTGTGGGCGTCTGCAAAAGGAGGTGGAGACAAGAGACAATAAGTTAGCAACAGACATTAAAAGGCAAGAAGTAAGCAACAGACATTGAAAGGTAAGTAGTAAGCAAGGATTTGCTTAACAAAATGCAGTTAAGCTTATGAAAGACATGAGTACATATTTTTTAGAAGACCCCTAGAAGCATGTATCAGAGGGTCTGTTGGAGCACTGCCACTCACTCGGGGAATCTGAGCAAAGGAAAAACATGTATGTTTTCCATACATGCTCTGTCCTCTTCTGTTGTATGGCACTTCCTATAACAATGATGGACTTGCCTAGAGGCATTGGAGACAGCTGTTTGCCATTTGGGTGTCTCCACAATGCAGCACCGCATTGAGATGCCAGCTCCAGTTTGAAGGCATTCGAGTCATATTAATGTGACCAAGCTAATTAGCTCTGCCTTGGGAAACTGTTACCTACTGTTTCAACAACTGTTTAGGGTAAAATGCCAAATCCAGATATTCTCCCCGCCCAGGCAAATGCTCTGATCAGTGGAGTAGAGAGCAACAGTCCCTTGTACTTCCTTTCTGTCTGTCCTGATGATTGACCATTCCCATCTGCCTTGTGCCTTATGTTGGATAAGGGCTGGGAAAGCCTTGAAGATGGGCACACTTTTAAGCAACTCAACTGTTGAGAAAGAAAGATAGATATGATTCTGTCTTTACTAGGCAGGGAAGCAAACTTGGGCTTTCCACCAGGAAAAGGATGCCCCAAAGCCACCACTGGATAGGGGCAAACTTACTTTACATCCTTGGAAAGAGGGAACGGGAACTTCTCCCTGTAGTGCTGGGGAGACCACTCCTACTCTCTCAAAAAACAGAAAACCCCAAAATGTTAAGCCCCGTTCAGCCACATGCTCACTACATTGTTCAGTGCCATATTCAGGCTGTTCTGACATACTGACCTCCTCTTCCCATGAGACATGGAGTTCATGGGCCCTTAGCACATGTTTTGGATGCCAATCTGAGGATGCCAGCCCACAGGTTTGGTGCTGCAGCTGCTATGACCTCTCCCAGTACTGGACCATAGAGACAGCAGAGCCACATGGCAGAGCTGAGCATGGAAAGCCTGTGCGTGAGCTGTTGCGTTCCTGACTCACATAACCGCTCCTAGGAAGGAAGGCAGGGAGGGAGATGGGCTGGGGTCTGTGGAGATGGAGTAGGTGCATGATAGAACTGTGCTGGGCACAAACAAGGCACATTTTTCATGATTTGCAAATTGCCATTTGTGATCCATCTCGCAGCACTTAAGTGGAAGGAAAAGAGTGGGTGCATTACAGCATGTTGGCTCTCAGCTTGCAGTGGAGGCAAGTATCAAAGCAATTCCTCCTCTTTACAGGCAGTCAGAGAGCTCACGAGTAACAAATCCAGCTTATCTAAACAAAAAGGCAATTGTGTATTGCACACGTATCATTATATCCAGGGACTATGATGACTCAGGCTTCCTTTCTTGCAGCTGATGGCATCATTAGAAGGTTTCTGCTCTGAATTAGAACAGGAACCCTTGAAGGAATAATAGCCTCATGATTCATAGCCTCCTGTAATTTATTTGCTCTGTAAAGTACTTAATCCAATTGTAGGGAGATCAGGGTGAGAATGGGTGTAGTGCAGGGGCCAGCAACAAGTGTTAAGGCCTGGGATGGTGGAGTGGCAGGGGCTGAGGCACGAACACACGTGGGACTGCCTCTTTGGGGAAATCTTTAAGCAGGGTGACAACCTTGTTTAGCGCTGCCAAACTTACCACCTGCACCTCTTACTGGTGTACGTTCTCCACCAATTTTGAAGAATGGTGGGGTGAGTTGGCCTCACTCCAGTTGAATTTAATCAGTCATAGCTCCTCTAATATTTCCTAGGCTCAGTGGGTTGTAGAAAACTGTCATTAGACATGCAAAAAGCAACGCTGACGTTTACTCTGCAAGGAGGGAGAGAACATATGGAGTGAGCCCACACTTCATGCACTGCAGCACTTCAGAGACTGGATTAGCATCTCTTTTTTCAGTTGCTAGTCTGGCCTGGAACATTTGTTAATTGATTAGCGTTGTTAGCATGGCAAAAACATCAGTGTGTTATCCTGAATGCAGCTGCAAGCATGATCCTAATACAATTTTTTACCTTTTGATGCTTGATTTCTATTAACTTTCAGTGGAAGATTATCACCAATATTTGGCTGCTGACATCACAAGTGAGGTCACACCTGTTACCAAGATGGTCCTTTTATGGTATCTCTCAGTTTTTCATCACAGCAGCCTCTCCTTGCTTCCCACCAACACTCAGTGATTTTGCGATTTGTGGTTTTGTGGTCTTACTGCATGCCTTATACTGGAGTCAAGAGATAATATCACCTACAAAGGCTCCAGAAATAATAGATTTTTCCACCCTGAAATTTCAGTGAAAATTTCAAATACAATTCGCAGCTTTTACATGGCAAAAAATACTTCCAGGAATGCCATTCTGAGCAAAATGGGAATACCTTTCTTTAACCCCAATTCTATGTTTGCAGCTTGATACCTCCCATTTGAAGTGAGAATGCAAGCAGTATATAATGATTCATTGCTAGAGGGAATTACTGCAATGAGTATTTTGGAGTTGGAGCTTAAGGCCTATTTTACATTATAAATTGAAAAAGATGGAAGTGGGAAAAAGTAAGCTGTAATTGGCTCATGGATTTTGCAGTTTCTCTTTTTCTCTCTCTGTATATATACACACATGCATGTATATTTAATCCACTGAATTATTGCTCCTTCATGACTCCCTCTAATCCTTCCAACATTGGAGGAAAAATTAAGGTGTAAGATCAGGTATTTTGGTGTTAGGAAAGCCACAGGAGAACCCAAGGCTTGCACCTGAATTCTTCAGTTGCAACATTTTACATAGCTCTCCCCGGGGCACTGGAAATGACGCAGGTATAGTGACAGTACTTTTGGAGTGAGCTCTGGAACTGCATTTGATGTTAGAATTAAGTTGGAGTTGGGTGGTTTATTTTCATCTGCATCTATAAGCTGCGCTCCTCATCGGTGCAGTTGTCTTATTCAGCATTCATTTCCAGAGTGCAAGAAATTAGGGTTATTTCTTTGACAGTTGACCTAGAAAGTCAGGGTCAAGTTCTCCTGCTTCTTTGTAGAGTTTAAATCACATCCAGTAGTGCAGCCTCCAAGCACTTTTTCATGTAAAGAAAGTCATTAAATCCCACATAGAGTTTGTGGGGCCTCTGGCAGCTTCCTTTTTTTGGGGTCAGCACTCTGCATGGCTGACTGTTCTCTTTGGAGGGGAGGAGGGAATGAGGGCATGAGGTGGGGAGAATAAAGGTTTTTGTATTGTTTGTGTCAGTGGTGGCAGTAAAGTTGTCTCCAAGGAAAGCCTAGTGACAACCTTCAGAGCCCCCCAGGCTTGGGACTGCACTTGCTCCCCACTCGAATAATTTGCACAGACTTCCCTTTGATCAGAGTTGTTTTTTTGGCAGTTCTCAGAGGAGCTTAGCTGTCAACAGAGGTCACAGATTGAAATTTGGTCCTTCATGGTGCAGGGATTCAATCCTTCAGCTTCTTTGAAAAATGAGACTTTGAACTGATGTCACAGACTACCTGTGAGCTAGAGAAGGGACTACAGCAGAAGCTCTGCATGCCTGCAGTGGCTTCAACCATACAGAAGGCAACATTTTGTACCAGCTGGAATTGAATGCCAACCTAAACTGAGGACCAGATATGGCTGCTTGTAATAATCCGTGCTGATGCTGAAAAATGCATAGATTGCATTAGCCATGTCCCACTCCTGGGAGAAAGAGATAAAGTGGCCTTTCAAGCTGAAGATGGAAAAAAACCCCATTTTTAGAAATTAATGTGAGTTGGTTGCCCAGGCTTCGTGAGGATTCTGGTGGGGCTCTGGAGCTTTGCACCATTCTTGACAAATGGGCTTCACCAGTGGAGCCACCCCCAAAGCATCTTTGGCCCTGAAATGCCAGCAGGTGGGTCATTTTATTACAAAGCTGTATCAATTCAGTGAAACCTCCTGTCTCCAGACTGGCATGGGCTCTGCAGGTTACAAATGCTCTAACTGTGGCAGTGAATATATTATCAGAGAAGCGGTGTATGGGGGTTGGATGTAAAAAGAGGAAGAACTACTTTGGTAAATAGAGAGTGGGAGCAGTGGTGAGACTGAATCCCATGCCTTGGGTCAGACTGCTGGTGTGGGAAGGGGGAGGCAGAGCAGGGGCAGAGCAGACACTTCCCTGAGGCCAAATGCTGTGAGATGTGTGGTAGCACAAAGGTAGCTCTGCCTGGGAAGCTGTTTCTGGATCTGTGTGTCCCTCAGAGGGTAGCTGCCACTGCAGGAAGGACAGTTTTATGAGGGAAACATGGGTAGCCTGTGAGTGGGAGCAGATAGTGAAAGATTCTGTCCTGGAGCTCCTTGCCTGGTTCCTTCTGCTTGGTAGCGCAGGCAGCTTCTGTAGAGATGCATGAAGAGAAACAGAGCAGGCTGTAAGGAGTGAACTGGAGAGATGTCACAGTATGGTGTGGGGAAAATAAGGGCAGATGTCCAGGGCAAGGAGAGGATGGAGATCAGGAGCAGCAAAAGGCTGGGCATCCAAGCCTTCTTCCCAGCACTGGCCATGGAAGAAACAGCAGAAAACGTGGCAAAGTTAGGGTGAGAAAGTGTTTTTATTGGTATGGAGTTGAGGGTATATATGTGGAAGAGCGGGTGAGGGAAAGTGGTTGTGAGATGAAAGAAGAGTCCAAAATTGGTCTGGTGCAGCACAGGCCATAGGTTTTCACCTGCAGTGTCCTTATGGAGTCTGACATCTCACACTGAAAGCAGGTCTTACAGAGAGACATTCAACCTGACTACAGATTGAGAACCCATTGTTTCGCTGGGTATTTTGTTCCAGTGATTAATCATCTATGCTCCTAAGAAGCTGTGTCCCATTACTACGTTGGATTTGCTGGGCTTCACCTTCTGGTAATTTGTTCTTTTTATGTCTCTCTCTCTGCTAGATTAAAGATCCCTTTTGTAGCCGGTATTTTCTCTCCATGTGGGTAATTATACCCTGTAGCCACACTGCTTCTCAATCTTATTTTTGATTAACTAAAACAGATTGAGCTTCTTAAGTCTTTCCCTGAAAGGCAGCAGGCTCTTTTGTTCATTCTTCAGCCCTAGTCTTTGAATTACATTTTGTGACTCTTCTCTCTGTCCTGTCCTAAGTTTTGTGGTACCTTTCTAACAAATGGGTGGTAGAACATGTTTCAGTGTTCTTCTGTCAGTGATGCTCGTAGAGAGTCATTAAACATGCCAGAACTTTTAATTTTAATATTTTTATAGTAAACAGTATCATGTGGGGCTTTTTGGTTCGTTTGTTTTGGTTTGGTTCGTTTGGGGTTTATTGTTTGTTTTGTTTTGGTTTTTCGGTTGATTGTTGTTTTTTTTTTTTTTTTACTAAAAAACCCCCAAAGAACACACCAAATAACCCTACGAACTCCTGCAGATACTCAGCTATCACCTGTTAGCTGCTCCAGGCTGGGCTCTGATTTTTTATGAGCTCTTGTTGGTGTGGGACAGAGCTGACTTGAAAGCTGTTGCTGTGCCAGCAGGCAAGGATTTGCTCCTCAGTGCCTCAAGGACTCAGCAAGGAGCGTGGGACTGCCTGCCTCACCTGGAGTGGGTGTGAGCTCTGTGTTTCTCCCCAGGGAGAGGCAAGGGCTTCCACATTCAGAACATCCCTTTCAAGACTCCTAGCTTACTACTCATGCACAGGAGATGAAGTCTTTTCCATGCATGATTCACTCTTCTATTACAGTTATACACCAAGGCTGCTTTAGCTCTGCTGCCCCAAACAGCTCACGTTCAGCTCTTTGTCTTTATGAATGTCACTGCCTTTGGGGTTTGTTCCACATCTGACACAGACTTTATAAGCTTTTGTATTGGCTTTGGTGTGTCAAGGTTTTGGTAGTGGGGGGGCTATAGGGGTGGCTTCTGTGAGAAGCTGCTAGAAGCTTCCCCAGTGTCAGACGGAGCCAGTGCCAGCTGGCTCCAAGACAGACCTGGCTGGCCAAGGTAGAGCCCATTGGTGACGGTGATAGCACCTCTGGGATAGGATATTTGAGAAGGGGAAACAAACACAACTGCACAACACCAGCAGCAGTCAGAAGAGAGAAGTGAGAATTTGTGAAAGCAACAGCCCTGCAGACACCAGGGTCAGTGCAGAAGGAGGCAGGAGGTGCTGCAGGTGCTGGAGCAGAGATGCCCCTGCAGCCCATGGTGAAGCCCATGGTGAAGCAGGCTGCACCCCTGCAGCCCATGGAGGTCCATGGTGGAGCAAATACCCACCTGAAGCCCATGGAGGATCCTGTGCTGAAGCAGATGGATGCCCAAAGGAGGCTGTGACCCTGTGGGAAGCCCATGCTGGCACTGGCTCCTGGCAGGATCTGTGGAACTATGGAGAGAGGAACCCAGGCTGGGGCAGGTTTGCCAGCAGGACTTGTGACCCTGCAGGGGACCCACACTGGAGCAGACTGTTCCTGAAGGACTGCACCCCGTGGAAGGGACCCACACTGGAGCAGTTCAGGGAGAACTGCAGCCTGTGGGAAAGACTGATGTTGGAGAAGTTCATGGAGGTCTGTCTCCTGTGGGAGGGACTCCACACTGGACCAGGGCAAGAGTGTGGAGAGTCCTCCCACTGAGGGGGAAGGAGCAGCAGAGACAAGACATGATGAACTGACCACAATCCCCGTTCCCTGTCCATCTTCGCCCCTCGGAGGAGGTAGGTAGAGAAATCGGGAGTGAAGTTAAGCCCAGGAGGAAGGGAGGAATGGGGGGAAGTTGTTTTAAGAATTGGTTTTATTTTTCATAATCCTACTCCGATTTTGATTGGTAATAAATTAAATTCATTTTCCTGAGTTGAGTCTTTTTGCCTGTGACGGTAATTGCTGAGTGATCTCCCTGTCCTTATCTCTCGGCCCATGAGCCTTTTGTTTTATTTTCTCTCTGCTGAAGAGGGGAGTGACACAGCGGCTTTGGTCAGCACCTGGTGTCCAGCCAGGGTCAGCTGGCCATGGCTTCACAAACCAGTGCTAGTTCTTTTATTGTGTGTCGATAATCTAGTCTTCGGGTTGTGGTATGGAATTGCTTAAGCATCAGACAAAAAATAACTTCACAATATTAACCAGAGTAGTTTGAACACATGAACTATATTCTATTCCAAATTAATTTGTTATACATAAGATGTCATTTTATAGCTTTTGTTAATGCTTTACTTTCAAATGTAGAGAGTGTCCAGGTACAGATAGTTGCTGTTGCAGACCTGCAACATTATTTTTTGGGATATCTTGCCTTTGGAGTACTGGATTTCATGACTTTAATGTTGTACTAGGCCAAAAGGCTTATGCTAAGGTATGAAAATATAGTCATCACAGTGGGTGTTTTTCAGATAAACCTAATCTACAGCAGCAATCACCTAATGCTCATATAATTAAAAATAGACAGACAGGAAGATAGTCAGAGACAGAAAAATATTCAGACTAACAGATCTTTTGTTGATGACATGCGCTGAGGGAGACATCAGAGTAAACAGATTTAAGCATGGTTAGGAGCTTAGATGCTATATTATTTCTTTCTGTTTATAACACAAAAGGAAGGGCTTTTTCTGCCAGGCTTGTCTGATTGCTTGTGATGAGATTTGGAGGGATGCCTTTAGAACAAATGGAGGTTTTCCTCTTCAGTGATCCCAGTCTGGATTCCTCAACTGGGCACCAGTGAAATGTGACACAAAGCTCCCTTGATCACAGAGCAGGCTTCTGAAGGAGGGCGAGATGAACAGTTTTGAGACAGGGCGGGGAAGACACTTCCAGATTAAGGAGTGGAAGAAAAAAAAAAAGCCATCCTGTGCTGTACACCACCTATTCTGTATGTGCAATAAAGCCCATCAGGAGCTGGAACTGTTTGTGTCAGCGTGATGACCAGTCACTCAAGGCATGTCTCCACAGACAGATGGGAGCCTGCTGTGAGGCGCGGGGTGTGAGCCATTGCTGGGCTGAGCCAGGTGAGCACAGCCTGGAGCTGGAGGTAGCACCTTGTCCTAGGAGATGCCCACAGAAAGATGGAGAAAGCAGGATTACTCCCCCACTGTACAGATGGCAAGCTGACACACAGAGGGCAGTGGCCAAAAAACCCCAAACAATGGCATGCAAAGAATTTATGGTCAAGCAGGGCCTTGAACATGGATCTTCCAAGTCCCACGCAGGGGCTGCTGGAGGGGTGGGAGCAGGGGGGGGGAGGGAGTGGGGAGAGATGACTTCCAGGAGCAGGTGAATGTCTTGAACTGACCTCAGGAGCAAAACCAAGCAGCTGGAAAGGACTGAGGACACACAAAGCAAAGCTATGGTGTACTTAATCAGCTTAGAAACTTCCTTTGCTGCGAGCCAACACCAGGGTATGTGAGACTTGTATGTTCCTACCCACCAGCCTCACGAACACTTTTATGACCACAATCAACTCCCCAAGGCCGTCAGACACAGTTGTCTAGAATAATCAGACAATAGAGGGGACAAGAAAAGAAAAAGAAAGAGAAGAAAACAAGATAAAGAAAGGAAATGAGAAACCTCTTTTATCAAAAGCATTCTATGGATAGGATTTATTATTATTATTCTAATACCTTTTACCATAGCAGTGGGCCTTTCTCAGGCAGGAGATGCCAGGTGGGACCAAACAGGTGCAAATCTGGTTCACTTTAAAACGTGGATTTTTGCCTAATAGGGGCTGAACTCCAGCCATCAAATGCATTTCAATTAGCGTCTCAGGTTTGTCTCGGAAATATCAGACCACTCTGTGATTTAGCCAGCTACGTCTTCCAGGTAAAGCCTTTTACTCTATCTGTGGGTCTAAGCAGGCTGTGCCAGGACCCACTCCCTTCCTATGGCTGATTCATTGCTCCCATAGGAAGCAGGTTTGGGGAGGGAAGCACGAACATGGCAAGGTTTCTGCAGAACGGCTTTGGAAGGGGAGCACACCCATGCCTGCCTCCCCAGCCATCTCCCTTTAACACAGGGAGAATTTCCATGCTTTACCCTAGTAAGATGAGACGCCAGGTTGAGTTTTCAGGGCCCTCTCCAAAGGCCATGGCTGAGCATCACCAGCTTTCTTGGGGTCTAAAGAAGGTCATCGCTGAGATGGATTCCTGGAAACTGAGTCAGATTTGGCTAGCACAAGCTATCTCACAGCAGGGGAAATCTGTCACTAATATTGCTTCTGCCAGAGCCTGGTGGCAGGAGGGAGACCATTGCCTCAGCAATTTTCCAACAGGCAGGAAAGTGGTCGTCAGCTATACCAACATCAGGCATGAAGCCACAGAGTCCAGGATGTAGGGAAACAGCAGATGGGTTTCATGGGATCTCAAGGAGAAGAAGTATTTTTTTTTCAGCAGGATTCAAGTGACCCCACAGAGCAAAGGGCAAGACCCTCAGGCAACAAGATGGTGGGTGGCAGCAGCAATATCAGCAAAACAAATTCTCATCGGCTCACCTTCCCTTCTTATCTGTGTTACCTTTCCCGTGAGTCATGCCTTCCCATCAAATAAGGGCAGGAGAAGGAGGAGGGCAGAGGCAGCCAGGGCTGCAAACTGCACCTGACTCGGACCTTCTAGGCTGACATGCTGCTGTGCTTTCTGAATAGAAAAGAGTATTCTCATTTTGCAAATGATAATTTTAAATAGCTTTCCTTAAGTCACAGGGCAAGCTCTGGCCACAGCCGAAATAAGCAGTAGCTTCCACTCTCCTTTAACTGCACACTTTAACCATTATTATTGAATAATACTATTATGAGAAAACCCAGATGTCCTGGCTGTGACAGCTAATCTATTATGTTACGTTGTCTGGTAAGTTTATGACAAGAGCTACAATAATTTTAGGGCTAAGTGGATGAGATGGAAAAAAGGAAAAAGGATATATTCTTATGAGAAGCCAGCTAAGGAATGTCTTGCCTAAAACCAGTTTTTGCATAACTGAAATTTTGTCATGAGGAATTTCAAGTTTGACAATAAATTCCAATTTTCCACTGAGAAAATGCAAATGACAGCTTTAGAGCTGCCCTCCTGGCAGTCATTTGTCAGCTTTGTTTTCTGCATTCAGGAAGGCAGTGGGATCAACAAGAGCCATGTTGACAGGCAGAAAGTCAGCAAGCCAAATAATAAAATAATAAATTCTGTTTTAACTTTTCTAAAGACTGTATGTACATGGGATTTCTACCTAGAGTTCCACTTCTATGGAAAGCAATTGCATTTAATTCCTCCCCTTCCAAGTATCTGGGGAGCACAACAGTGCTGAGCTTTGTGTACGGTGCAACAAGTGAAGAACTGAGGCATAGAAGAGATTGCAAGCCAGAATTTCCCAAGTGACACTGGCTGCTGAGCCTGACACACATTTTCAGAAGACATGAGCTTTTACCTGAATGCCAAAATAGCCAGCCACATCTTAAAATGAAAAATGATAAAATATTAGATTAATTTAGATCAGAAGGGACACTTCTGGGTCCAACTCCCTGCCCCAAGCAGGGCTAATTACCAAACCAGATGAGGTAGCTCCAGAACTGAACTTTGAAAATCTCCTGGATAGCCAAAATTGGACACAGTATTTGAGCTGTGTATTGGTGGCCTCACCAGTGCTGAGTACAGGGGGACAATCCTTTCCCTAGTCTTGCTGGCCACACTCTTTCTGGTACAAGCCAAGATGCTGTTGGCCTTCTTGGCCACTGGGCCCACTGCTGGCTCATATTCAGCTGGCTGTCAGCCCCCATGTCCTTCTCTGCCAGGCAGCTTTCCAGCCACTCTTCCCCAAGCCTGTACTGTTGCATGTAGTTGTTGTGACCCAAGTGCAGGACCTGGTGCTTAGCCTTGTTGAACCTCACACAGTGTGCCTCAGCCCATCGGTGCAGCCAGCCCAGATCCCTCTGCAGAGCCTGCCTGCCCTCAAGCAGATCAACACTCCCACCCAGTTTGGTGTCATATACAAGCATAGGGAGGGTGCACTCAATCCCCTCATCCAGATCATTGATAAAGACATTAAAAAGTACTGGCCCAATACTGAACCCTGAGGAACACCACTTGTGACTGACTGCCAACTGGATTTAACTTCATTCACCACCACTCTTTGGGCTTTTTCAGTTTTTTACCCAGCAAACAGTACACCCATAGTAGCAGTAGTAGCTAAGATGATTTAGATCCTCTCAGTCTTACCTTCTCCAGGCTGGACAGTCCAGCTTCTTCAGCCTCTCCTTGCGCAACTCCTTTCCCATCTAGGTAGTCCCCAACTGTGCCTTCTCCAGTTTGTCTGTATCATTCTGGCCCAAAACTGATTGTAGTACTGCAGATGCATCCTCAAGAGAGGTGATTAGAGGGGAATAACCACTTCCCTAGACCCATCTGAGGCAGGGCTGTTGAAGGTACAGAAGGCGGCTGGAATGTCCTTTAACAAAGTCTTGGGTGGGTGAGCAGGGTGCCAGGAAAAAGAAAAAGGGTCTGATTTCTAAGAAAATGCCTGGGAGAGAAGTCCTTATACAGAATATAACATTATAATATGTAGAATATTGTTGAAAAGGTAGCAACAGAAGCTACATTGCTCTAGATGTTTTAGAAAGAGATCACTCAGGCACAATTTGAGGGGGAAAACTACTCGAACCAAGCTCAAATACCAGCTATTCAGAAGTAGGTGTAGAAATGAAATGAAAAGCCTCCTTTTGGCTCAGAATGCTGTTTTAGTGCAGGAGACTGCATAACCAAACATGGTTTATGATGATTGCTCTAGTCCAGCTGATCTTACCCTGATATAAAGTTGTGTAATATAACAGGGAGTGGAAAAGCAGCATCACTTAACAAGTCTATTATTCCCTCATGTTAGCAGAAACTAATCACCATGACTCTTATGTTCTCTGCTCCTTAGTTTAAAGTAAGCTCTTTTGCACTGTGGCTTAAGTCTATGAACTGTTCATCTCTTCATGGTATGTATTTTTTGCCAAATCTGTATAAAACCACTACGGTGGTTTACTGGTGTTGAGCACGCCAGCCTTTTCTTGGTAGCCAATGAGTTTAACGAGTGACTCCAGCAACAGCATACAGGGAACTGAAGCTAGCAAAGGGAAGAGCACAGGATTGTCAGAACTGCTGGGTGGTTGTGAGGTTGATCATAGCCAAGAAAGGTTTCAATAAGTGGAAAGGTTTGCAACATGAGAGTGATAACTAGCACAAAGGAAGTGAAGGGAAATGTCCTAAAGACAGGGTGGTCAGGGCCATATGTGCACCATACCATGCTCTCACACTTTCCCCCTTCCCTCTCCCTCTCTGTCTGCCCAAAGACAAATCTAAGCTAGTGTTTGCACAGGAGCACTGCCAGCAGGGACCCCCGAAGGGGCAAGCCAAACCAGCACGTCTCTGGAGCGCCCTGAATACTCTCACATGGCTTTTTGCTAGGCTGAATGAGAAAGCAATCTATTACTTAATCTTGCTGCCACTCCAAGATTGTTCCCTGCAGTATATTTTACAGTGCTTTGTCCAGACTGGTTTTAAAACATCCAAGTGATGAGACTTCTACCAGTTTACTTGGGGGAGCTATTTTACAGGCTAACAGACATCACCATTAGCACTATTTCTTGTCACATGCATCAGCAGCTCTCCCATAAATAATTGCTAACACTACAGCTATTCTACAGGCCCAGGGAAGGTGAAGAAATACAAACAGGGAGTCAATATTCAGGTGGATAAAGGATAAAAAGGATAATGGAAATGTCTGGCTCCTCCAGCAACATATGGTGTTTAGTTGGGTTATGGACACTTGGATAAGTGACAGAGAGGTAACTGGTTACCTCCATGCTCATCCCTGAATAAATGTGAGGTAATCTGAGAGAGCTCAGGCACAGAGGGAAACTGGGCTGCTCAGGCTGCCGAGTTCAGCTGTGCCAGGATCTTGCAGAGCTGGCTACAGAGTTGGCTGCAGATGCCTCCATTCCTGTCTATGGCCTCCCCTAAGTAAATTACCTCATGTGTAACATGGGGTAAAAGTATAATTAGGAGTGTTGCTGCAGAGCAGCTTAGAGCGTTCCCTGTTACTGCTATTACATCTAAGGAAATAGACATATGACCGAGTGAGTAATGTCTTATTTAATGTATCTTAGATTATTTTATTGAAAAGATATTTCCTGCTCTCCAAGTTCCTCTCCTGCAGAGGCTGGCACCTGACATGACAGGTGAAGCCTTACAATCCTGTATGCAGTCAGGTCTGAAGCGTTCTGCATAAATGAAAAAAACCCCAAACATCCCTCCTGGCCCCTGCTGGCAAATCAGCACCTTTGGTAAGCAGCAGTGTACTCTGCATGGCTACTAATTCAGCACTGATAATAGCTGTGACACCAGAGGATGCTTTTCAAGTTTCTTGCTGCGATACTTCATTCAAGGTCCCCCTTTGGCAAGAAATTCAATAGTTTTGCTATAACACACTGGGCAATGCCACCTGCATTTCCTTTGTCCATGTATCTCAACTCTTTAATAAAGAAAACCTGCTGAATACAACCTGCAGACAGCATTTCTCTTAGAATACAGCTTTCCTCTGAAACAATTAGCGGGCTGGTGCATACAGCGCCAGTGATAATCTCACTGAATCACACACATCACAACAGCTTTAAAGACAAGATGATACCTCTTTCACAAAAACAGCAGCAAGCTATTTAGACAGAATTCAGCAAATCTAGCACAGCCCATGGTCTCTGGCTTCAGAGAGAGGCCATCTGACCTCAGGAGTCTGCTCCCTCTTTTGATCAACGTGGAATGGCTCCTTAACTGTTTGCTTGTAATGGGACCAGTATAGTTTAAGCAGTCTTGGAACAAAGCTTCCCCAGAGATCTTCTTGCACGTCTTACTAGAAAGGAAGAAGTTTTTCTTAACATTCAAACTTCACAAGTTTTCCTTCTCTAAAGTTCATCCTATTATGCAATGCCCCACTGTACTAAGCCTGCACAAAGTCTCTTCCTCTTGGGATTTTCCTTGAATTTATTTGGAGGTGATTATCATATCTCCTCTTAGTTGTTGCTTTGCCAAGATGTACATAGCTTGCTCTTTTAATCTTTCCATATCAATCAAGCCTTCCTGGTACCTAATAATAATTGTGGCTTCTCTCTGAACTCCCTCCAGCTTTTTGCTATCTTTCCACTGATACGGTGCTTGGAACCGCATTTGCAGCTGTGTAGAGAAGGTGCTTCATTCATCTGCTTCACTGCAGAGCATCTTAAACTAGATTGTCTACCTGTACTACCACCTTTCATTGCAACAGTTCCAAGAGCCAAGGGAAAGCAGGTTTCAGTGCTGGAGAGCTGTCAAACTGGTGAAAAGTTCCTCTGGATATGTTATACCGTGTTACCCTTAAGAACTGGTACAATACCCCTCAAGAGGCATGTGCTGCCTATTTCTGGGAGGGTACTGACAACATCATGCTGAATATGGATTAGTTGTTGCTTCTTTGCTTCAGTCAAACTTTCTGTGACTACATCATCAGAGCCCCAAACAGTGAATGATGCAAAGTACAGAAAACAATAAGGGGTTTGATTTTTTTGAAAGCTGTATGCCACATTATGAAACCTTTCCTTGTTTACTTATTTACTACTTAATCTAATAAGAAATAGTTCGTGATTCATAATTAAGTCAAAGCATTCAATTACTAAGACAAATTCCAGAAAATCCGAGCATGCGCCCAGTTTAGCATCAAAATATGTTTGGTATTATAGGAAGAGCTATCAAAAAGAGCATACAAAAATGCGTTATTATACTTCTACCACTGCTTAGCAAGCAGTTTTATATTAGGGCTGAGAGCACAACAGAGTCTTTGGCTTCTGCAAGCATTGCAATCTATGAACTAATCGGCCTGCCCAAGAAGTGATTTCTCTGTCACTAATAGCAGACCATATCAGAAAAAAAGATTCAGAAACAGAAGCCATAAGCAAAAGACAAAGAAAAGAGAAAAAATGAGAGAATGACAAAGGAAGATCATGAGAAGAGCCTACAGATTTGCTAAGGTTTGAACATGCGTAAAGAGGAGGTAGAAGAAAATGTATGAAACCTGGGGTAAAATGGTATTCTGCTGTCTCAGGAGCAGCACAGGGCAATGTTTAAAGTTCAGAGTGCTTCATCTTCACAGTGCTGAAACCACCAGAAGCAGACAGTTGCCACAACATAGGTAACAAAATACTTTGCCTAATGACTGATTCCACAGTTCTGTCATTATAGTCAATAAACCAGTTCTGCTGGGTCAGTTTGCTTTTTTTCAAGTTTTCTTTGAAACTGTTAACAGTTAGCATTCATCACCTGAGGTCTGTAACTAAGACTGGATTCATTTTGGAGGGATACATTCTCACACAACTTAGAATACCTGGCTTCTTGGAAGAATCTATATTTTTTTGGCCTGTATTGCAAAGGGAATGAAATTAAATGGACAATATGGCATCTTCTGGTTTTGAGATCCAGAACAGTTATTCTTTCTCAATATTTTCCCCCAAAATGTTCCAAGCAAGATCTAGTAATTGCATTACTTCTATAGAATGTGTCCTTGCACCTTCTCTCTGAATGTTTTTGTGTTTCCTTTTTATTCATCCCTACTATGATTTGAAACTCCCCCCTCCTTCAGTACTGAATGTGAATTTCATTAATGTGCTGTTTATTTTTCTTCCAGACCAATTAATGAGGGTGATAAATGAGATAGGACATAACACCAATCCCTGTGGCACCCCAGTAGCTACATCCCCCAAATTAAAACACTGCCATTTATCATTACCATTTGCTAATGTTCTTTCCGCCAATTTGTAGACCCTGTGGCAGTACTCCTGCTGAAGCCAATCTTGATTAATTATTCAAGTACATTCATGGGAGATGCAATATCAAATACTTTATGGAAAACCAAAATGCAGTATACCAACTGAATTTCCACTAGGCACTACTAATATAATGTTTTTAAACCTTTTATATCTGTTTGTGAAGATTTATTCTTTTATTATTTGTACTTTAGTGGTGCCTGAAGGATCCAACTGGGCTGAGGACCCATTGTCATGTTTATTACTAAAATTTTATCTCCAGCTGTTTAGTGATTCTCTTTCCTCCTCCTGTCTCTCATATTTGCCTCATTTTCTCCCCAAGGACAGAATTTAAATTAATGGAACTGTAATTGCCAGGATCACTGACAATTCCTTTTTTAGGAAATCAGGTACATTTTCTATATTTTGCATATCTGCCACTTCTACTTTGTCTCTTTTGAAAAAACACTTTACTATGAGTCATGTTTGCATGAAAACAGGCTCCTTTCTCTTTCTCTACCATGCATCTGCTCCTGCTGTGCGTTCCCCACTGGAGTCCGTATCACTGATAATCCTGTGCCTGAGAAGTCTCAGTAAGTTGCATGGAGATGACTGATGTCACACTTGGAGGATTAAGTAGGGAATAAGCAGCAGGAGCACATCATCTCTCAAGAAACTGAGACCCCATCTTGTCTGTGCTGGAAAATGCCAAAGACAGATTTTTTTAAAATGTCATAGCGCTTCTTGGTACAAGAAAGAAAAACTCTACGTGCCAAACTGAAAATACATTGATTCAAAAGGAGGAGAGGAATGGGTATTTGAATAAGCCTGGTTACATCTTGAGCTCATGGACAGATGAGCTATGTGAACAAACCTCATATGCCAGCTTTGGTCTTTGGAATTCTCACAAGGGGGCAGTTTGCCTGTAAATTTACAATTTCCTTACTTTTTCCTTACTGTGTGTTTGTGGTTTTTTTCTTTTTTTTTTTTTTTTTTTTTGTTTGTTTGTTTCCTTTTAAGTAAAGGAGATTAGGTTCTTCACACTCTTCCCTGTCTTCCCTTTCCTAGGACAGCCCAGCATCAGTATCTGACAGAGACTCCATCTTCCCTCTCACCCAGTAAAGAATGCACCCCAGGCTGGAGAATATTTCAAGGAAACACCGCAGAATCTTCTCCTTGGCCAAAGAACAGACCTTTGAGAAGATATTTTCCCTACTCCCTAAAACCACAGGATCTACCTGACTAAACTGTTCCCCCCCCGCCACACTCACACAACAGCAGTATTCCCAGCACTGCTAAAAGTGTCCCATCTCACAATTCCTTTGTCAGGAAGCCATTTCATGGTCTCAAAAAGTCACAGATCAGCTGCGCTTTGAAATTTTCTAAGATCCTTTATGTGTCACAGGACAAGGAGCGAAGATTTTCGGTCCCGCTGTTTCTTACAGATGCTGTGGAACTGCTTCCTTACACAAGCTAGAGTGCTGTGATGGCATCTACCTGCATGGTGCCTGAAGAAACTTGGCCACTCAGCAGTGTCTTGCCTGAGTTAGAACTCTAGCTAGTGATGGTGTGGGAATCAGATCTCAAACCTAGTCCATCCTGACTCCTGAAATGGCCTGTTACTGCCTTTTCTTACTTCAATATAAAGAGAAATATTTAGTACTCCTCTTTTAAATAATCTTTGTTATAGCCAGTAACTGCCTTTGCTTTCCCCTCTGCTGACATTTATGTGCAGGCTACTGGCTAGAGGAGATAAGGCCTTGTTTCAAGCTCTATACCCAGTAAGCAGACTTGGGCTTCTGCATCTAAAACTGGATTTCATAACACCCATCTCAGCAAAGCTCTGGATGTTCCATCCCTGGAAGTGTTCAAGGTCAGGTTGGATGGGACACTGAGCAACCTGATCTAGTGAAAAATGTGGTTTAACCCCAGCCACCAACTAAGCTCCATACAGCTGCTCGCTCACACACACACCACACCCCCACCCCCCCCACCCCACACCCCCCCCCCGGTATGATGGGGGAGAGAATCGGAAGGGTAGAAGTGAGAAAACCTGTGGGCTGGGATAAAGGCAGTTTAATAAGTCATGCGTGCAAGTAAAACAAAACAAGGAATTTTACTGCTTCCCATGGGCAGGCAGGTGTTCAGCCATCCCCAGGAAAGCTGGGCTCCGTCACACATAACGGGGCGTGTGTGTGTGTGTGTGTGTGTGATGCCATATAGTATGAAATATCCCTTTGGTCAGTTGGGGTCACCTGTCCTGAGCCATGTTCCCTCCCAACTTTCTGTGCCCCCCCAGCCTGCTGGCTGGTGGGGTGGGGTGAGGGGCAGAAAAGGCCTTGGCTCTGTGTGAGCACTGCTCGGCAGTAACAAGAAAATCCCTGTGTATCAATGCTGTTCCCAGCACAAATCCAAAGCATAGCCCCATACTAGCTACTATGAAGAAAATTAACTCTATCCTAACCAAAACCAGCACAGAAGCCCTTGCCCATGCAGGGGGGTTGTACTATATGATCGTTAAAGATCCCTTTCAATCCAAACCAGTCTATCATTCTGTGATTCAGTTCAGGTTTGTTTATTGTAGAAGGAACCAGAATAGGGGTGTGTGTATGTGAGTTAGAGCTGAGAGAAAAACTCGTAACTTTTTCCCACCTAGAGCATGCAATTAGTGTAAAACCATTTCTTTTGACACTGTAGGCGAGCTGTTTACCCAGAGGGGTTCAAAGCTAGTTTCTGCCTACTTCTCCCTAACCCTGGTATTATTCAGGAGTCAATAATTCAATTCAAAACAATACAGTGATGAGGTGGAATTGTATTAATGGTGTTTACCTGCTCTTAATGATGTGCTGCATCCCTGTCTCCCTGTTACAGATAGAAGCAGATGATAAAGAAGGGAGAAACTACACAGTAATGCAGACAGTAAAATCAAAGAAGAGACACTCCTGTTGAGATGAAAGAGGGACTCCTGATAGTTTCTGAAAACTCACAAATGTAGGATTTTTATTGCCACAGCTGAGGTCTTTCTGCCAACAAGGACCTAACTGTAAAACCAAAGAAAAATTCCCTATACAGAGCAGTTCAGAACCCTTTTCTATTCAATCATTCTACCCCCTAAAGAAAGTTTTTGGCCCAAACAGGATAATTCTCTGCTTCCTGTCTCCTTTTTTCTTGTTCTTTCCAGATTTTACATTCCCAAATGTGGCATTTCGCCCCCCCTCCCCCCCCCCCGTCAGAGATGATAACTGAAAAGGGAATGTACTTATGCTTTTTGCCAAGGGACAGGAGGCAAAGAAAGAAAGGGGTGGAAAATTGGTCTTTACCATGATTTATAGAAGTGTTGAAGTTGTGCCAGGTTGAGCAGCTCAGCAAGGCATATGAAACCAGATGTCATGCAAGGGCCCAGGATGTCCTCATAACCCCACCATACACCTTCCTCCAAGGGTGTGAAGACAGACAGAATAGCATCAGTTTTAAACTGCTGCCTATTTTGTTCATCTCTTAAGACAACTGAAAAAGTATTTAGTGCAAGCCAGGATGTGCTTCTACCTTTGCATTTCTTTAAACATGCTGCATTGATATTGTGTCCATATGGTGTACCAACAGCTTCTGCCGTCCACAAGGGAGCCTGCCATCTCACAGGCTTGTGGCCAACTGTGAAAACATGATGAGTGTCACTGTTGCTTCTCCATTTTCATGCTTTATCCATTATTTGTCTGTGATTGCTACTATGGTTTATATGCCTTTTTGGGTCTCAAAATCCTATCCTGAAGGGGAAACAGATGTGTTTTTGAGTTTTGTGAGGAGGGTGGGATTACAAGAAACTGATGGTGTATGAGAGATTGGAGTGGGCAGCTGTGTGTTGGTTATTGCTTATGAAACATACAGCTATCTGGGCTTGTGGTTCCAGTGAAGGTTTTTTGCTGGTTTGCTTGCAGGCTGAGAAGCAGCAGGTCTCATTGTTTTTTGCTAGGCCTCTGAGAAATGCTGGGAAGGAGCTGGTGGCCACCACTTCTGTGAGGGCCAGTGATGTCGGGGGAAGGGTTTTGGAGACAAGATAGCAGGATCTCCTTGGCATCTTTCACCAAAATAGCCCTGGTAATGTGTGCTGGGCCAGGCAGATATGGAGAGGTAATGCTGTTGGGAAAATAATATAGATAAGAGACTTCAAAACCATCAAGACTAGAGAGACATCTGGGAGGGGGGGAGCCCGCCCAAGGGGGTTCTGGCTGCCAGTGCTGCACAAGAGAGTGCTCACATGATGGTGGCAAGGAGCACAGGGGTTTGGAGGACACATCCTGGCGTTACAAGAATTCTTCATCTTCATCTTCAGGTGAGGCATAGGACAAAAACCAGAAATCACCAACTTACAAACAAATGCATAATCACACAGATAGAAGAAAGCTAAAAGTAATTTTATGCATACATCTATGTTAATACTAGAAGTCTAGAGAGATAGGAATATTTAGATTTGAATGAATATAAAGGCATAAAAGACATATTGGAAATTTTGTGGAAGGAGAAGCAGCTGGACAATCTAATACCAATTCGAAAAATTATACTGGAAAGACAAAATGGGTTCTATAGATGAAAGGATAGTACTATAGCCTAAAAGAAGCTTTGAGTCAAATCAGATTATCAGTCAAGCAAACCTTGTCAACAAGTAATACAAACCCTATGAATCAAACTCCAGTCCCATGTAGGAAAAACGCAGCAATAAAGCTGCATTATAGACTGCCTGATGAAGATGGTGATCAAGATTGACACACTGAGGGAGATCAAGAAAGGCAGGAATGAACAACAAAAGAAAACTACAATTGCCCTCATTTACTGGTTAAACTTTACTGTGGGGTGTGATATATGGGCTGAACTTTCCGACACTGCCAATTTCTGGTTTATGGAAGTACTAGAGAGGGAGATGAGGAGTCATACTAATGTGCAGGACTTGGTGACTGGCACAGAGCTGTTGGGAGCAGTGACAATACTGTATTTAAGTCCATTAAGCCCTATTCCTCCTGCAAGAGCTAAGAGGCCTACTGTTGCAGTGGTGAATTTTCAAAAAGCCAAACTACACAAAAATGAAGGGGTTCTGTTAAAAAGAAGGAAAAATGAGGGGTTAAAAATCTTTTTTTGGACATCCCTGAGGCTGTTCAAAGATACCGTGATGGATGATCAGAGCAAACATGTACCTATCAATAAATGTTTGAGAAAGACCAAAAGGTAACAGGCCTAACTTAAAGGAAGCATAAGGGAGCTTTCTTAGGAATAAGAAGGGGTTATTCAAAAAACATAAAGCTGTGTCCTACTAAAAAAGAAAAGAAAAACACAAGTCAACTCCCAAAGGAACAATAGGCTGAGAATGCTGAAATTCAGTAAGAGAGGCCAAAAAAAGAGAATTGTGCTTCAACCTGCAAAAAAGCAGAGACACTAATTATAGATCATGTTGCTACATCTTAGGGGCTAGGAGGCCTCTAGAGTGTCTGTAAGGCCAAGGAAAGATCAAGGAGCAGGAAGCTTCAAAGACAACAGATTTGTAGCAGAATAAACTTAAATCTGCGTGACTGCACTAAACATGAAGAACTTGGGGAAGTTTCAGCAACAGAACTTTTCTTTTAAGGAATTCATCTTTCCATGTCAATATGTGGAGGTAGTTGATATCTGGTGGCTATAGTCCATGTACATTTCTGAAATGCATTCTACAAGGTCCTCAGTGACAAGAATCCTAACCTATCATGTGATAAGAGTGAATGTCATCATGTGGATATGTAACTACTCATACGACAGGGAAGAGAGGGTAAGAGTAAACAATATTTTGTAGAGAAGGTAGTTGTCAGCAGAGCTTCAGACAGATCTGTGTTCAGACCCATGCTGTTCAAGAATGCATAAATGATATAGAAAAAGAGAATTAATTGTGAGATGTTTGCTAATGTTAAATTATTCTAAGTAATAAAATACATGACTATGAAATACTGTAAAAGCCTCTCACTGCAGCAAGCAACTGGGTGTAAAGTAACAGCATTTGAAGCAACACATACTGGGAAAAATTGTAATTTTACATTTATAATGATGGTTCTTAGCTGTCTATTACCATTGGGAATGAGATCTTCAGGTAATGATAGCACTATAAAAATGTCAGGTCAGGGTACAGCAGTAGTCAAAAGTAATTAAGAAGTTAGAAATTTCGAGGTCAAGATAGTAATCACAACAGGAAATATCTTTATGGCATTAGAAGATCCATTGTGCACCTGCACTTTAGAGACTGAGTGCAGTCTTGTCTCTTGGTCTCAGAAAGGACATAGAAGAATCAGAGAAGGTGCTACAAAAGTCAGCAAAATAATAAAAGACGTCGAATTGCTTTCCCTATGAGCTATACAAAATACACTAGGACTCTTCAACCTAGAGACAATGGTGAAAAAGCCTAACATAGATCTGTTAAAAACAGGAAGCATGTAGAAGTCCTGGCCATATACTGTCAATGTGATTATGTACTGTAGAAAGCAAACAAGTGCTACACCTTATGACGCAATCTTTCCAACCCTGGTGCATACCAAATGTTCACTGAAATGTTGAAAAAGTCCAGTAACACAACTGTTACAACAGAACTAACATTAATTATTCAGAACTGCTCGCGATGAAAACATATATGCCTAGCTACCATGATTTTATATCATAAAAGCAGACAACTTAAATTACTTAGTATGTTCCCAAACACATCTGTATATGCAGCAAATTGGACTGCTTACCTGGGAGTTAGCTTGTGAGGAATTATATGGTGAAATAACATTCAAGCAGCATTGTAGCAGGAGCTGACATGCTGTACTGGTTTAGTTCATAGGCTGAATCCTTGAAAGTCAAGCCAAGCTGAGTGGAAGGCAGTCCAGGTTGCCAGTTAAAGGTTAAAGCCCACATTACACTACTTAGTTTAAGATTACTTTGCATTACAGGGCTTCCCATTGCAGTATAAATTGAGGCAAGATACCATATGCCTGTATGGTTCATTGCATGGTTTTGAAAGTGCACAGCTTGAAATGAACTTTTCTAATACTAAATATTCAGTGACCAAGTCTAGTAAACAAATCAGTTTGCTATATTTGTTTGTAGGGGATTGAGAGTCCAATTAAAGTTTCCATTGAGGAACGCGCCCCTGCGCATGCACACACATGCACAAGTGCACACACATGCACACAGAAGCAGCCTGGGAGTTTTTCTGATTCCTGGGGTGGATTTGCTATATGCCTCTTATGCTTAAATAGCAGGTGGGATATACAGGGCATACACACAAATAAGAAATACAGTTCTAGCTGAACTAAACCTTTTAAAGTACTTGGAATTATGAGTGATATCTGCAAGAGCATTCGCAATGGCTTAAGGCAAGGGAGCTGGAGTGGTGAGTTTACAAAACTAGGGATGAGGAGGCCAGGTCTGTCCTAAAGCAATGACTTGCACAAGGTAGCTCTTACTAGAATTCATGTGTTAGACCCATTGCTTTATAGACAAAGGAATGTACGCCAGGCAAAGTCATTCTCCCACCACTGGTGACAACTGCAGCAACTTAAGCCCATGAAATTCACTTGGTGTCCTTCAGCAGGAGAGAAGGGCTCCAGGGTCTGTGGTTCAAATAGTGTGTGTCAGCTTTCTGTCTGTGCTGGAAGGACTTGGCTACAAGCTTGTCAATCTTCCTCAAAACATGAGTCATGGCTGCTCCACATTCTCCCATCTGTAGTTGCTTGTTCAGCCCCCTGGAAATATCTATAAATCCAGCATAACCATTGCTATTAACTCATCATATGCTTCTTCCATCTTTGTACTTTGTCTTTCTGTATGAAATATCCAGCCAGGCCTGATACAGAACCTGCTCCTTCTCCAAGTCCTTCTCAGTTACTTAACACCAGCTAGGCTGAATGCATGTGCAACCCCAACTGCTGCAGAGATGATCTTCGGATATGTGGGGATATATAAAGAGGTTTCCAGTGCTTACACAGAATATGTTAAATAAAATGCAATCTTCAGTTCAGGCAATTGACCTACTGACTGATAAGGCTCCATCCAATTCAAGGCTTGGGCTCACACTGGAACCTGAACTCATCAGTTGATATTACTTGCTGATAAGCTGGAATGTGGCAACTTGTTCTGCAGTTCCTTGCTTCAGCCTTCCAGCCTTACATCTTCACATGCAGTACCGACCCAGGTGCCTTGAGACACTCAGCTTCACACAGCTCCAAAACCTTATAAAAGACACCCTATGCGTTCCTTCAGACAGCTGTTCCTAAAGCTGAAGTCTTACACTACTAGTTACACACGGGTGACCAAAGTAAATAAAACCCATCTTGGAGGATGTTGAAGAGCACGTTCAGAAGAACAGGAATAATATGTGAATACTGTCATTTCACATGGCAGTGTCCAACAGTCCTAGGAGAGACTGTGTACTTGGCCCCTTGAGTTTGTATGTACAAAAGGCTTTGCAGGTATTTGAGAAAAGAAGGAATGTGAGCTTCATCTTTACATGATACAATTTTTAATGAGGTTATTATGGAGAGAACACTTGAACAAAATGCTAAAGCCACATGTCCAGAGGTGTCTGAGCCAGAATGGTAAAGGCTACAGGTAAGAACTGTGTGTTTAAAATACTGTAATTATAATGGCAAATTGTACTTCAGCCCAAGGCTTTACAGCAAAGCTGTAAAGAGTAAAATCAATTTTAATCTTTAAGTGCACTTTGCTACACTCTTCTTCAAGGCTAAACCCAACTAGGTCAGTCCAGGCAGGAGTTAAAAAAATATGAGCTCTTTCTCCCTGAGCAATAAATATTATCTTCAGTATCAAAAGCTGGATTGTTACCAAGTATACTGCATGGCTCCTTGGGGAAGCTCAGTCCTGGGTCTGAGCAACTATCCAAGCTGAACAAAGGCATCCAGGGTGGAGGGAAAGTGTGCTAGATCAATAGAGAAGAAAATCTCTCACCCATGACCTTTGGTGATTATCAAGTACCAGGAACAGTTGCTGCTTTCTTGGTCTTAATGTGGGTCCATTTACTCTTGCTGTGCCTGTGCCCCTGGGTGGAAGCGTCACTTATGTGAAACTCCTGTCTTGGCGTTCTTCCTTTTCAGATCCCAACTGAGGAAAGCTCTCTTGATTTGAATTGATACTGACCCCGTAATTACGTGCTGCAAACCTGATAGCTCCTGGTACAAAACCCTCTTGCAGGATCATTTCTACAGTGAAGGTCACAAAACTGAGCGGAGTTCAGTGCTTTCTCTGTCCTTGTTTTACACTGGAGATGAGGGAACAGGAACACAGGCATCACTAAACTTCTGTCCTCCTGTACAACTTCGTGTGTGGTAGCTTTCCTCCCATCTGAAAATGAGCATGTTGTTATGGTGTCAGGAAAAAAGGATGGATATCTTTATTCCCTTCTGCTACTGCTTCTGTCTTCTTTTACTCCACTAAAAAGTAAAAAATGAGTTCTTGAGGTAGAAAGATCATATTAGAGATAAGCAAAAGGTCTTCCCAGAAAGGTCAGATATGCTTATTTGGGCCTTCAGTGGCTATTTAATGATGCATTTGCTGGTAACTCAGTGTTATTAGAGTTGGTTGAATAATATTCAATGGATAATTTGTTTGACAAATGTTACAATTTTTTAAAAACAAATTACTCATCTAGTTTAAAAAATGGTATTCACAAAGATATAGGACAGAGTGAGTTATTAAATATATTCATCAAGTAAGTTGCTCAAGTTTTGCAATATATCTGAATAAATTATCCAGCTTATTCATTATTCATTGAGTTCTAATTATTTTAAGCACTTATACAGCAATATTAGTGCACTGATGTAAGTAGTCAGTGACAAAAATGATGGGTCTTCTGATGGATCTATGATATAACTAAGGCTGGACTAAGGCACGGGAAAAATGGGCTTCACCCATACTGAAAGGGGTGATTACTACTAATTTGATGAGGTTTGGATTAGAGATGAAAGATTTGTGCCTACGCTCCTAGTTCTAGAATCAAAGAACTCCAGAAGTCTTTTTGCGTATATGACTGGGATAAACACCTTTGAGATTCAACAGCCCTAAGTGCTACGTCCTGCGTCTGGGCCACAACAACACCATGCAGTGCTACAGGCTTGGGGAAGAGTGGCTGGAAAGCTGCCTGGCAGAGAAGGATATGGGGGTGCTGGCTGACAGCCAGCTAAACATGACCCAGTAGTGTGCCCACGTGGCCAAGAAGGCCAAGAGTGTCCTGGCTTGTATCAGAAACAGTGAGGCCAGCAGGACTAGGAAAGTGATTGTCCCACTGTACATGGCACTGGTGAGGCCACACCTCGAATATCGTGTCCAGTTTTGGGCCCCTCATTACAAGGAAGACTTTGAGGTGCTGGAGGGTGTCCATGGAGAAGCAACAAAGCTGGTGAAGGGTTTAAAGCACTATTCCTGTGATGAGCAGCTGGGGGAACTGGGGTTGTTTAGCCTGGAGAAAAGGAGGTTCAGGGGAGACCTTATCATTCTCTACAACTACCTGAAAGGCAGCTGTGGGCAGGGGGGTGTTGGTCTCTTCTCCCAGGTAACAAGTGATAGGACAAGAGGAAACAGCCTCAAATTGCACCAGGGGAGGTTTAGATTGGATATTAGGAAAAATTTCTTCACTGAAAGTGTTGTCAAGCACTGGAACAGGCTGCCCATGGTAGTGGCTGAGTCACCGTCCCTGGAGGTGTTTAAAAGCCATGTAGCTGTGGCACTTACGGACATGGTTTAGTGGTGGACTTGGCAGTGTTAGTTTTATGGTTGGACTCTATGATCTTAAAGGTCTTTTCCAATCTAAATGATTCAATGATTCTATGAAAATTAAAACTAGCATAGTAGTGTCAATCTGAATATGCTGGCAGCCTAAATCAGCAGCTTGGAGGACTCTGAGCTTGGCCGCTGGAGTGTAATTCCAAACCAACAGCTTTAGGGGCAGATGGTGAAAAGTTTATTAATCTTAACTACCTGAGGACATTATTGCAAATCAGATCCCATTGTAGTCCATTAGTTTCCTCCAAGGGATGGGCTGCTGGAAGTGAGAGGATTCAGCCACGAACTGCATAGCCAGAGGCATCACAGGGTGGTGAGCTGACCCTTGCCGTGCCTTGTCCTAGCACTGCCATCTCACCAGGGAGTTGAGCACCTGGTTCCACAAAGAGCTGTGGGAAAAGAAAAGAAACAACAGCACACTTGCTTGCCCAAAAAATACCAAGGTTTCTTTTTTGAAAAGAGAGACCTTCTTTTGAAGAGCTGACAAGCTATGCTTTGGTGTGGACTTATTAAGTTATTTTCTACTCTTTTAGTGGGGAGGCAAACCAATTCAATAGAGAAGGAGGAACAAGAAAATGCCATGCTGTACCCCACAAATAGAGCTTTATCACAAGGAAGCATTTTTCCCAAGGCTCATCTTTGAAACCAACAGCAGGTAAGATCTGTCCTGGCTCTGTTCAGCTTTCTTAACAGAGGGTCAGTTCTTCTGAAAAGGCAATGTAGTTCAGAACCTAGTGAAACTGAGTGGAATAGACAAAACCTAATGTTGCAAATGCCTAATTTTGTTTTTCAAGGAAATGGTTCTTTTCCTTGGTTTTTTTCTAACATTGTCTGTCAGCATCCCTTTTCTCTAATTTTCTCTGTCAGAAACTAGCACATGTACATCTTTGTGGACATATTGTCCTCTTTTCAGTCTTCCCCATCTTTCACTTTTACTATGAGTCGAAAATCAGGACTTGTGAAACAGCATCTGATGTTAACAAAGTGAGAAATTTTATGGCACAAAGCAGGCTTAAAAAATTATTTTTTCAGTGACATGGTGGATATCTGAAAAAACCCAAACTGTCATTTTTTGATAATGCCTTGTGGAATAGTTTATATTAAGCAGAGCTGCCTCTGTGGTCCAGCACATCCCTCCTGTGTCCTGACTGGGGTAGGTCTTATTATAACCCTGAGTACAGAGGGCAGTTTACTTGAGACTAGACTGGAAACTTAGAAACCCATCAGGGAGATGAGTTACATCCACAAAATGCAAATTCTATATCATCAGGAGGTGGGAGTCACCCCTCCCAGTACATTTATTTATTTATTTTCTGACCTGAAAGCTTCTTGCTAAACATGAAGGCAATCTTTGAGCACTGAAGTGTAACTGCTGAGCTGCCTTCTTGTTGATAAAACTTGAAAAATCAATTTACACTCCTGGGCCTGTTTAAGAATTTACAGTACAAGAAGGGGAGGGGTAGAGAGACAAGCCACATCCTCCTAACTCTCTCAAATTCCTGCCTGCTTTTTAAGAAATGAAATGGTAAGTGGGGGGAGTGGGGGGAAGAAACACAACACACACACACAGACATGACCCAAGGGAATGACAATGTTCCCTTTCCTCCTGCACTGTCTTCCTGCCCCTTATTTTAGAAGAGCACTTCCAGCCATCACTTTGCTCTCCAAGAGGGGAGGCAGGGCAAACGTCAGAGCCCCTCCAGGACTGTCTGCAGAGCTGTGAATGCCAAGCTCACACAGAGCAGACACCCCTCCCCTCACACATATACATACACACACAACATGCTTGCAAATTATAGCAGTCCTGCAAGCACTGTCCATCTGAGGTAGGAAAGAAAACAAGTTTTGTGTGGATGGGACCCTGAAGGTTTCTAGGGAGGGAAGGGGTTGCTCTGCCTTTTAAAGTTTGTTATACTAGATGGGATTAAAGAACATTAGAAGTTTTTTAAAACAGCTCTACTAGGCGGAGCTAGCACAGAAAACAGTACTGGGTTTCCAGGGGACCCTTCTGTGCTGCCTCAACCCAGCAGTGCTTTCAACCAAAAGCACAAAAAAACTGCCACGCACCCAAACCTGAAGTGTCTCTGTGGCTGGTCAAGGGATATGCTCCTCTCTTTCCTCAGCAGTTCCCTGAAGCTGCTGCACAACTACTTCCAACTTTCTGTCAGGGAAGAAGTTTCCTACCGTGAACTAGGACTAGGACACCGGCAAACAGTAGTCTCAGTTGTTGAATGCTGTGGTCAGGCTGGAGCCTGAACCTAGTTTTTACTCCCACATAAGGTTCCAGGATTTGGGTGGACACATTTGCCTTGGTTCAGATGACATTACAGACACTTTATACGTCATAACAGGTGTCACGTTGCTCTAAATTTGGTGAATACACTTTCTAAAAAAGCTCCTCTGTGTAAGATTGACTCTAGAGAGGTAAGGCCAAGACACCTGACCTCTGGGAACCCTCCCTTTGATATGTTCAAGGGAATCTCCAGATACTGGTTATGCCAGGGACCAGAAAGGGTGCTCTCTTATGCTCCCTGAGCCAACAGCTCTGCTCCTGCTGGGCTGCATTGGGCAGCCTGGCCAACCTGTCTGCTTTTATTCTAGACACCTGATTTTCACAGAAAAGCTTCTATGGCAAAGTGATATATGTTCTGCTATCCAAGCACTAGATGTTCAATCTACATCTAACCTGATAATTACCCTTACTTTTTGCAGACAGGCTGGTTTTGTGTGCGGATGGTGGGAAGTGGGACGGAGGGGCTGTGCCTGTGTGAAACAACAGGAATTGGCACTACTACGGCTGGAGAGACAGCCTGCAGGGGGATCAGTGATTCATGGCTCTGTTTCACGCTGAGTGCATCTTTAAGATTTACTTTTTAACGTAATTTACAGCCATTAAAAAAATGGAAATGATGAAACCGTAAGAGAGATTCATTGAGCAGCGTAAGCGCACAGCTTAGAAGGAAATGTTACAAGTGCTCTTTAATGCTTCCCATCCGTTTGATCTTTTCTTAGTTCAGGAACAGGGATGGAGGAGGAACTTTACCTGGGCTACAACAAACTCTTCAGAGGTAACTGTCCTGCACAGGATAAAGATTTCCCTGCAGGGTTCCTTAGGAGCTGGATTTTAAAATCAAACCGAAAGCCTAAGTTCCATGGCAATGACATGAATACAAAGCCCTTGTAATTTTATAGGGTTAATCTAAAATAGTATGAATTGCTACCTGAGACACAAGATCTCACCTTGCATTTGTATTCTGTATTGATATTGTATGAGCAGGCTGGAGTCAGTGCTCTGGGACATGTCCTCCAGTCCTCCAGCCTGAGGTCACATTTCTTTTTAGCAGTCATGCCTGAAGCCTGGGACACTAGGGTACCTTCCAAGAAAACAGGGTAAATGTGCTGGCCTGCACCTCTCCCCTTCATGAAATAAGTGCTAAAAGCTCCAGGAGACATATTGCTCATAGGCAACTGAGCTGGCTAGCATACTAACCCTGTGACTACTCTGTAGCTTAAAAGTGCTTTGGAAAAAAATGTGGGTAAATAAAAAAGACTACAGAAGTCTAAATCCTCTTTTTGTATCTGAGCCTTCCCAAGGAAGATGGATGCTGTCTATTATAAAGTAATGTTGGCACGCTGCATGCTGAGGAGTACAAAAAACTGGTTTGTGAACTGAAAGCACTGCCAATGTGTTTAGGGAAAAGGGACTCTTTCTGGAGTCAAACTGAATGCCTGGTCCTTTGGGATGCCAAGTGGCAGTTAAGTAATGATGGAGTTATGGTAGCTAAAAGTAAAGGATGATCTAGAGAAGAGATGAGGTGAGGTGGAACTTGATGCTGGAGGAGTTGTCCAGCTTCCTTTTCTCACCTTTCTGAGCATGCCAAGCTCCACTTGACCCACAGGGCCAGCACTCCAACTCTTCCTAGTTCCTTCTGCTGCAGCATCTCCCTAAACCCTGGCACCTTGTTGCTGCTTTGGTGTGCTGCACTACACACGCAGTTTTCCTCCCCTGCTGCATGCTGCTCTCTGTAAAACCTAGCTTGCAAAGAGTTTGGGAGCTTCATAGCCTCAAACTAAATATCATGGAGGCTCTGCAAGCTCTGCTCCCACTGAGATTTCATTGTATCTGCTATGCCATCAAGTCACTTTTCTTTCCTTCTACTGGTGTTACCTCTGCCTCAGCTAGGATATGGGATCACTCTGGTATGGGATCTGAGTGTCTTAGAACTGCTTCTTTGCTCATCATGTCTGTCAGCAATTCACAAGTTGTATGTTTATTTTGGCATGATGAGCCTCAAATATGCTTGGGTTTTAAAGGAGACATTTTATTCTTTTGAAATACTGACTGAAAGCATCTCTATAAAAACCCAACAACATTCAAAACTAGATGAGCCAAAGCAAAACTGTCCAACAGAAAGGATATGAAATTACTGCTGAGTGTTTGCATTAAAATTGTGAACACTGGGAAATGCAATGCTTAGGCTGAAACAATGATTTCAAGCAGCAGCCAGACCTGGGGAGAGCGGGAGGATGTGCTGGCTTGTGATTGACTTCTATGAAGATGTAAAAGGCACAGAGATGACAGCTGCTCATATCTAAACACAAATTAACTGCAGCAGTGCTGAAAATAGTAACACGGAGAAAAGTGCTCCTAACCTTCCTTGTCAGCTCCACCTTTCCTTTCATTTGTTCCCTCTCAGTTGAAGAACTTTCCATGCTTATACCTACATGTTGTGCAGGTCACAATGAACGTACTACATGGCATGTCACACCTCTCAAGGCAGGCATACATGTTCAGGAGCAACATGTCTAAATGTTAACTTCCCCTACCTCATCTAGGGCCACAACATTTGTGAATTGTACTATGGTTTGGCTTCTTTGTCTGATCAGACTTAGAAAACTCAAAGCACACCCCTGAATCAGAAGGAAGGTGGATCCAGAGGCCACCCTGACACAGAAAGAGATGCCATTTCTAGGAAGGCTGTAACCTCATGCTGCCCAGAATTTTGGGTGCCTCTGGAAAGTCTCATTTTTCTAGAAATACTTAATGACAAGTTCCAGCATTTTTTTATAACACAAAAGACGTGTGCAACATAGGCTGACCATGGTGAGCAGTACTGAGCAAGAAACATGCTGAGGACAATGTGATGTTTCAGTCTCCCTGTCAAATTGTCTGGAGCAAAACCCAGCTCCATTTTACCTGTTTAAGGCTGCGTCTCAGGTTTTGTGATATTTGCAACTGGGTAGCCAATGAAGCTGATTCAAAGTATTCACTCAATATGTTGAAACTTTGGGGACAGAGTCTTTCACAGTTTTTCTACAAAATTTTGCACAAATATAGGGAACTTGAGGCTCTGCACCTACTGATTGCAGTGAGGGAAAAGACTGTACAAAGCTGAGTGGTCCTCTGACTCCCCCTGCACCTGCTCTATGAGTTGGAAACAGGCTTTTAATTTTAAAATGGTTGAAAGAGAAGACAAAGCATTTCATCCTCTGGATTTTAAGGCAGGTTATCTTTAGGGATTGATAGAGTATCTTTACCCTGGGTTTAAAAAATCATTTTTTTCTATGAGCAAGAAACAAGAGGTTAAGTGAAAAGGGATTCACATCCTAGATTACTCAAAGCCTCCACTTCTTGTAGAGGAGTTCAGGTCCCTGTCCAGCTTGGTTCACTAGTATTTTGAAGCTGTGTTATATCTCAGATGAATGTCCAACTAATGGGATTATTGGGCTGCTCTGTGTTTGAATAGTCTCACTCACCTGATGAGTATAGCTTTAATCCTGGCTTTAAGTCTCTCCACAAGGAAGTTTTGTCAAAAGCAGCACATTTCCTCAAAGTTTAAGTTCCACAAATCAGTATTTTCAAGCAGGAAACAACATAATATTTTGTTGGCTGGCTGTTGGAGCCAAAAGGTAATTTTCCACACTGACATTCAGAAAACATTCGGCATTTCTGTGGATAGGGTAGTAAAAATATCAAGTACTTGAATAGGAGCATCCTATGAATAACAAGAGAGAATTTGCATATTTGTTTAGGGCTATCTTTGCAATCTCTCTGAGTATAACTCAATCAGCTCAAATCACCTCTCTAAAGGATGCCTTGTTTGTCAACCACATCAGAGAAGTGGTTAGATAATTTTGCATGGCTGTGCTAGCTATTGAACTGAGCTTCATATTGATGTTAGAAAGTAAAAAAAAAAAAAAAAAAAAAAAAAAAGCACAAAGAAATTAAAGCAGGAGGTAGGGTTGGCAGAAATATCTGTGCACACAGAACCAAAAGGACTGCAAGGCAATGCTGTGTACTGCAGAGAAACACTGGCAGTGTGGCATGCCGTGGGTTAAAACTAATAAATAGGAAAGGACACATGGCAAAAGGCATTACATGCAGAAATGAATTTCAGTTCTTTTCTGCATGTCTACAGGACACAAGTTGGGGGTATACACAGGGTACACATGCTGAACTCTTAAGATTATGCACAGCAGTCCGGTAGCATATTTGCTCTGCTGCCTGCTGGTCTGGATCACAACCTGATGATGTGAGTTTCCAGCCCTAACATTGCCCATGCATTTGCCATGGCTTATATGCCTGATATTTCTTTCCAATAATAACTTCCCTTTAGGCACGGTTATTAAGACCTTCGTCACTGTGAAATAGCTTGTGTTCAGTGAAGCAGTCTTTTAATGGGATGTGATGCTGTATAGCAGAGTTTCATCTACTACATTCAAGAGGTAAATGATAGATTGTTTACTCCCTTAATCCATCTAATTATGGCAGTTTACAGAAAATTGGAGAAAAAGAATTTGTGCCCTAGGTGGTGCTGAGAATGATCTGAGAGCATGTTGATTTAAAAGGCCATAAAGACATTGTCTAAAATATATACAGAGTCGCTTGTTGATCTCACTATAAGAGATAGCACTGATAATTCAGTCGTCTTCCATGTCCCCCGCCCCTGCCCCTGGGAGATGGCCTGTTACTAGATACTGTAAAAATTTCTAGCCTCTTTTGTCTTCCTTTGAAGGGTGGGAAGCTGAAGAGAGAAGCTATAGAGCTGTCCTTATAAAGCTACATCCAAGTATGGAAGGGAGAAGGTGTGGAAGGCGAGTTACTGCAATAGAAGCAGAGTTGCAGGGCTGGGGCATGCTTGGGGAGCAGCACAGAAGATATGCCTCCCAGCTGCCACCACGTGAGCTTCCTCCTATGCCCCCTACCCTGGCAGCAGCACCACAGTAGTACAGCACCCATGTGGGGGAGCATGGCCTTGGATGCCCCACTGACACCTCCCGGTCACAGTGCACAGAGCAGAGGGAGGAGGACTGATGCTTCTTTCCTCACTGATAGCTACCACGAGCAAAGAGAATGAGTTGTTCTGGGAGCTCTGGTGCAAGTAAAGCATTGTACCTGTAAGGATCTTTCCGTCCCTGCTGGCTTTGGTGTTTAAGGAGGTACAACGTCTGCCTGAAGCTTTTTGCCTGGTGTCCCATGAAGACTCATCTCCATGCGGGTTGCTGGGAGTTTTGGCTCACAGGGCACAAAAGGCTATCTCTGCCTCAGACTCTTTAACACTGCCCTTGTGTACAGAACAACTTATTTCAGTGAAACTGGTTGACACCTCCATCAGGCTGAGTTAAAACTCAGCACTGTATTCAAAATTTATTGGGAACAGGAGAGGATACTCACACAAAGCAAGGCAGTGTAAACTTCAAATAGCAAACCAGACCAAAATGTAGTCTTGTTTTAGTTCACTACATAAACTGTTGAAATTTAGGACATGCATAATTTTTCTAGAATGCTGTCTCTTCTGCAGCTTTATTACTTTCTATACTATTACCACCAGCAAATCCCTTAATTTGTGGGTTTATTTTCTTACTGTTGTTGCTTTTTGCATCTCTCAACATTTTAGAAAGGCTTCTTTCTTCTCCCCACCCCAGCCCACTGCCCCCACTTGCCATTATTAAGTGAGGTCAGGTACTTTTAGAACTAATTGTATCTAATTATCTATAAAATTATTATTATTTCTAAAAGAAACTGCTTGTGTTGGTTTTCATTGGGGTGCAGGAGAGTAACAAGATCAAGAGTTTGACAATTAAATCTTCATTATTGTTCTCCCCCTTACATTCTCTGTTTAATAAATCCTTCACTGCAGAAATGGATGGACCAGAGCTCATTTGAGATGAACATTGTAAAGAGCTCAAGATTAGTTTTTCATCTGTTTTGCATTCTTGACAAGGTGGAGGGAAGAAACTAATTTGAAAAATTAGGGGAAGTAGTACATAGAAAAGATTCTTTCTTCTTGCAACCTGCTTGCCAGATGGCCTGCCAGACACAGATACGAGGCTGAGAGAGAATTGTTATAGCTTCTTGTAAATCAGAACTCAAAAATATGTAGCCTGTGGAGTGTGTGTGTAAGAGATGCCATTTTGATTACCAGGGATTCAAACAAAGGCTTCCAGAAATACAAACAGGAAGGGCTCCAACGCATGTTACCATGACAGGTAGCTCTCAAATCCTAAAAAGAAAACTCCTTGTAAGTGGAAGGTGCAGATGATTGTCTCTCCTATTCTGAGGTTGGAAAAGACCAACATGTCATTGCATAGCTTGCAAGGCAGTTGCAGTGGTTTCCATGTGCTTATGAAGAGGGATAGAGTGCAGAAAAGTTTTACTTTTAGGCAGAGCTACTATCTGGGTTAGGAAATTGTATATCAGTGAAGCTGTAGTAGTTTACACCTGGGTGCAAAACATCTTTAAGTCCATGCCTGACCTTAACCGCTCTTGCAGAATGTGATGTCCTTTCTTACCCCTCCCCTTCCCCTCAGTCAGTTAAAGGTGCTTGGGTGCTCTGCAAAGCCCCAGTTCAGGAGGCACTCATCCTGCAGACACTAAACCCTGTGTTCCCTGTCTTGGTGATGCTGTACCCCTTTGACCTGAAGGCTTTGTCCCTTCAGCCATAAATTGTGAAGTTAGCAATTGCATGAGGGAGTAGGGACAGAGACGAAATAAAGACTCACTGAAGTTCAGCTTTACAAAGGGATTTAGATGCTAATGGTATCAGCAGGCTCTGTGATTATGGCCCTTGGAATCTCAGCTTCCAAGTAAATCTCCGTGCCTAGTCTTTGCAAATGGCAGGCCACACTGAAAGAGGTGTAAGGGGCTTAAATGAAAATGCTGGGCAGGAAATTGTCTAGAGGCAGCCTCGGGAAGACATCAGCCAAGGAAGGTTGTTTCATGAAATGCAGTCTGTCTGCATGTGTATTAGTGAGTTGTGGTCTAACCCTCACTCCAGGATGATAAACATGGGGAGTAGCAAAATAGAGACACTCATAAGACAAAGAGCATTTATATTTCCCTGCTACCTATAGAAAAAAAAAACATGAGGGGAATCAAAACCGATAGCTCACTGGGAAGTTAATGGGAAGGTGAGAGGACAGCAAATGTGTTGATGGAAGAGACCACTGTCCCCTACAAATCCCAGCTGCTCACTGTCTTCTTTCCCTCTAGTTCCTGAGCAGTACAAGTAAACACAGTAAAAATCAGCAGCTGGGACTTTTTTGCAAGGCAACAGCACCAAGCAGAATTCCTCCCTCCATATTTTATAATTTATCTGAAGGCTACAGACATCTGTTCAGATGGCCAAGGGGAAAAAAAGCATGAGGGATTTGGGCTAAATTCAGCACCACTTAGGAAAGATGCACCTGGCCTGCCATTTGTTATGTTCTCTCCTCTCTGCTTTATGATTTATATATTATAAATCCTTTCCATTGTGGCTCCCTCCACTTCTCTCCTTCTGTTCAAGTTTGATCAGATTGTAAAGGTTGAAAGTGTACTCCTGTTACTTTAATTAAAGTCATTTCCCTCTGCCCTCCCTGTTAGAACAGATGTATTGGAAATCTCCAGACACCTCCTCCCTGGGCAAAATTGGACACTAAAACGTAAAACTGCATTAAGACAAATTCCCTGTGCTGCTTGCTTTTCTCTATGCAGCAGGGATGTGCAAGAGAGAAGGCATTTCTCTGTGCTAGCAGGTCTATTTTACCCTCTGTAATGACTTTATGGTGGCTACCTGAATTCCTTCTCACACCATCTTGCCCCTTGCCGTAAAGGCTCAAGAAGCTGCAAGACATATCTAACATGATTTGGTAGCTTTACTGCCTCTCCCACCCATATCCTGGGGATCCTGTGTCACTGGTTGGTTTCTGAATTTACCATTCTATTTTCAGTGGAGAGTCATGCCTGGCACATGAAGATCAATTTAGGCACATTATACCTCAACTAGGTTTAATGCTGAGAGTAGAAGAATATAGCCCAAGGTAAAATCAGACTTGCAGTCATGAGATGAGGCAGGAAAATACATTTCTATCATTATGCTCAACAGAAAAGTACCAGCTCTTGCATTTTAGCCAGCTCGTGAGGTAGCTAAATAGCTTATATGAGCTTGTCCTGGTGAGCATTTAGAGTTACATCTCTCCTGCTGCTGGACTTAGCTGCCCCCTTAGATTTCCCCTCCTCCTCAACATTCCTGAGATTTATTCTCCATATGTTGTTTACAATCCCACATTCAGGCTTGATGTTAATTTGCTTCTCTTGCAGCTTGTTTAAAACTTTGCAGATACTATGCTGTGCGCACCTTTTGTGTCTGCTCTAAAAGGATAGCCCTTCCAAGAGAAAAAAATCCACATTTCCAAAGGGTCTTTTCCTCCTGGCTAGAACATGTCAAAAGACCTAACCACAGACACTGACCAACCCAGGCAGCAAAACAGCTGTATGGCCAGCAAAGATTACTTTAGCTAGTCAAAGCATTGTTGGCAGGCTGTGGAGGACAGGAAAGAGCTGCGCTGGCACGGAGTATAAAGCTCTGCTAGCTTTGAGGGAGTAAAGCCTAGTTACATGCAGAGGTTAAAAGGGAAGTACAAAATTGTGGATTTTATTCTTGCATGAAGATATATTGTGTATACTGTGTCTATACTGGCCTGTCCTGGAACCGTGGCTATGCCCCCCCGGTGATACTCACAACGTATGGCACACTCAGGAACTCTGCACGCATGCCAGACTGTATGTTAGTGAAACCTCAGAAGTGCCCAACCCTAACAGCAGTCTCCAGCAAATGCTGTTCTTTATGTGTGAGCAGACCTGCTTTTGGTTCACAGCCAAGTACCACTCCAGAAAGGTACATCCTTTTTAGCATTATTGGATCACAGAGTCAAAGTGTTCCTTAGCCCTCCACCGCATCAGAAACACATATCAGTGTAACTCTGCTTATGCAGATTTACAGTAAAAAGAACAACAGCATTAACAAAGACCTTTCTCCCTTCTCCACACATTCTTTTCTAGAGACAGTTTTCCCCTCTAATTCTACATGGCACACTGGGACTTACCATCTGTTTCAGAGAGCCCTCAGATCAGCAAAAAACAGGCCATGTCTTATAGCAACAGACTTCTGACAGAGCAAGGTTTAGGTGAACATTTTAATTTAATATTATAAACAGTTCTGTCCATCCCTAAGTGCTTCACATGGAACAAGTAAATTTTGCACTGTCAGTTCCTAATCCCAGCTCCTGCTCCCCAAAGGATGACAGAAAAACTCTGCCATTCTTGGGAAAACTATTTCCCTCTCCTTTCCAGCTTTTCTGATGGAAATATTCATTACACACCAGTTTCCTACACACCTCTGTGCTGCATTCAGTCATTGACATCTAGATTGCCAGCCTTGCCGTGACACCTTTAGTCAATGTACCATTCCTCAAAGGTCCTAAAAATTTCAAGTTTGTGTCTAAATCCTTTTAAAGTCTTCCTATTTTCTTATTAAAGGGAGATCAGAATGGATTGATCTATGGTCCCTAAGCCAAAGTCAGTATGCCCAGCACACAGTCTGTACATTTGGAAATTTAAGGAGTTCAGACTCTCCATCAAGTTTATGTGTTTCATATTTAAAGCATCTGATATTGTAAGCAAGCATCCAGGACAGCACACAAAGCAATCATTTTAAATCAAGACTTAAAAATCAATAATATTATTCAAATGTTGAAATCCAATAGTATGAAGATGACTGCTATACTAATGCATAAATATAGTGAAAAATACAGTCATACAAGGTACAAGAAAATTAACTCAGTGGGAAAAGTGGGAAAACAGGCAAGGATAATGACTGCCCAATGGATAGATATTATGTGGCATTCCAACAAGCAGCACAAAGCGTGCCTTCTAAAAGAACACAAAGACAGAAAATAGGAAGGAACGCACTTAGGTGTGAATTTTTCATTAGAAATCCCTTAGACTAAAATTGGTAAACATTTTGTTGATGCTAAAAGTTTCATAACTATTCTATGCTACACCAGTGACTCCAGATCAATAACATCAGGCCACAAAATGTCATTGTTGACTGGGACATGGGTAGGTCCCTAAGTGCTATTTTTAAATCTGAAAAATATCTGCAAGTAAGTTTTAATTTTCTGTTCAAGCCAATTGTCATTCTAGAATAAAGGGAACACAGTCATAAGCATTATTTAACAGAGAAGGGAATACAGGTTGGGGCATGTTCTGGAGCAAGCACCATCGACAGCTTTACAGAATAACTGGTGAGTTTTTGGAAAGTGGGTTGCGTGGGATACAAAGGACACCTTGTGCCTGTGGGGGCTGTGAGTGTTGATGCGTATGCTGCAAGGTTTGCACAGCTTGATTGTGTGTACATTTGCCTTTGCACACTATACTGGAGGTGAGAAGAGCCTGAGCTGGCATGAAGACATGCAGCTTAAACATGACACAAAAGAGAGTGATCATGTGTTTGCTGGGAGATGCTACAAGCTTTGGGCATTTCTGGAGCTTTACAAGCTAATTTAATTGCTACTTCTTATGAATTTGCTTCTTGCATTTTTTTCTTGGGTTTTCTTCCATTCTTGGTCAGAGATGGCTATCTTTTTTAAAAGTAAAACCATAATGAATAGGGCTTCTCTGAGTACTGAGTAATGAAGGTATCTGAGGGCTATATTTGATGAAAAGGAAAGTCCTTCTGGGAAGAGGAAGAAAAGATTCACTTGCACAGGTGTGTGGGTATGCAGGGCAGTCACAGTTTTGTTATGGTTTGGTTTTGTTTTGGTTTTTTTTTAGATAATTTTCCACCTCCTTAGGAAATGTTTTGTGCCAAGAAAAGGACTGTGTGCCTTATTGGTTTTGCCTGCTTGCCATTGTATAGGTAAAGATCATATGGAATCATTGAAAACTGTGCTTTCTTTTTTATTGCAAATACCATAAGAGCGAGTGATGCTTCTGAAAAGCCCAGCTCCCAGGACTGAGAGAATATCTGCCTTGACAAAGACAAAACCAACTACTTCTATCAGTACCAAAATGAAAGATGCCATATTTCTTACAAGCCTGTGTTATTCTGCTTGGATTCTCTGCTGTCTCATATGTTAGCCTGAGTAGCAGATTTCAGCAGAGCTGGGCAATTCCTTATGTGTTTTCCTTGTGCAGGTAGCTTAGACTCCAGCAATGGATGACAATATTATTAGCTTTCTTGTAGCCATTGCTCTTTCCTCTGCCCAATTCCCATTCTCAGAAAATGTAATGGAAAGTAACAAGTTTTAAGACTCCTACTGCTTTCACACCTGACTGAAACTGGATAAAAGCTTTTCTGGTCCTACTGATCTCTCCCAGAGATTCCCCAAGGGCAGTATGTGTCATTTTTGGAAGGGTCAACAGTGATGAGCAGAGGCAGACATTCAGCAGTCACTGATGCTGGTGGTAGCAAGAGTCCCAGCTCTTCAGGGCTCTCTCTTCCTTAGCACTGCTCCTTCCTGTCTTCCCTTCCTATGCTGAAGAATGTAGACCATAATTTCTCAGCCATTGTAAAATTCAGGTTTTCTTACTCTGCTGAAAGCCATTTATTTAACTCTTTGTGCACTATGCAAAGCATGTTTCTTTACTATGGCAGAGGTGTTGCAAGCATTTATCTGAACTGACATTGCAGACGTCTTCCCAATCACAACACTTCACCGTCATGCTATCAATCCTAAATAATCCCTATAAAAGATGGCTTCCTTCTCAGAGTTCTTACAATGCCATGTGCAATTAAAATAGTCCTCTTCTTAGAAGTACCCAGTCATGAAGCCAAGTTTAGTCTCTAATGTAGGAAAGAGCAGTTAGAACTGAAGAAGTAAAGTCCAGAGAGTGCCATGTTTATCTAGAGAGAGTAACAAGGGAGACTTCACTAAAGAAAAAGAGTCCCACTTGGCTTCTTATTCCACTGAGGATAATGATTTACAGTTATGTTTTTTCTTCACCAGAGTATCCACATCAACTGAATCATAATAAAAGAGGACAGGACACTTACAGCTCTTGGGAGTCTCAAGATTTTGCAGCTGTTTTGAGGATCCAGATTAGACAGTGCTCCTAAACCCCATAGGTGATTTTTGGAAAACACAGTCTTTATCCTTTCATGATTAGTGTGCGTCCAAAGCTCTCCTTCTGGAATTCAGATGGTCCATACTTATTTTTTGACAAATGAGTAGGGGAAAAAAAGAATGTTAACTGTGCCTCAAAAGTGAAAATCCTGTTGTTTCTTATCATGCTTCAACTGCACAGTCTTTGAGGCTGGGGACCACGCTTTTCCGGCATGTTTATACAACATGATCACCCCATTACTCTTCTATGTCAAGTGCTACTGATTATGCAAACAGTAAGCATAGGAATGGAAATCAAGGTCCTAATGGAAATCAGTCCATTAGAAAACCATTTCTGTCCTGGCTAGAGAAAGTGGTTTCTCTAGGTTGGCTCTCACTGAAGACATAGAAACTGGGTTGTGATTTTCCAGGTGCTGTAATACAGTGTTACTTCACAGAGTTTCACCAGAGGCAATTATAGATGAACTAGTGAAACTAGGCTACTTTATTCATTAAAATGTCAGATTGTCCCACGCAGAGGCAGGAAACCCTATAAATATTGCGGTTAGATGGGTTAGAAATATTATATGTGTTTCTCTTGTCCAAGTCAGGAGTTACCTTACAAGCAGCAACAGATGCACATTTGCATGGACGTGGGATAAAGAAGAAGAGAAAGAGCCTAATAATTATTAAAAAGCTATCCCTTTCTTGGTCATAGAATTGATCAAGTATCTATTGTTTATTGTATTGGGAAGGACAAAGTATAAGAAATGTCCTGTTAAATGGTTTAACTTAGTCTGTGGGCTTGCAATTGTTTGCTTGGTAGCTCAGTTTATATGGTATGACTCTCCCTGGACTTGGAATTGATGGTTAAATAATTTTAAAACATATTGAATTGGGATGGCCACATTGCTTTAAGATGTTTTCTTCGTGTCTGAGAAATATCTATGCTGAACTTACAGGCATTCTTGACCTTCACCAATATCTTTGGTTTTGGAAGATAACAGTACTCACAAACAAATGCGTGAGCTGGCTCTACAAATCATGTTGCATTGCATTTACATGGTACTTTTCCTCATTTTCATTATTTTAAAGTTGGTGCCTAATCAGCTCTGATGATACACACTCTTAAAAATAAAGAATTCTTATCCCAGTGCATTTTATTAGACCCACGGGACCTCCTTTTATCTTTGACTTTTCCCCAGCTCTCCAGGCCAGAGGGGGTTGTATCAGAAAGTCGACAAACATTTGTAGGGTAGGAAACCAGAGTTTGGGGGTCTGGCAGAAAGCTTGTGGGCACATGTGATTTGCACTGTCACAGGGGGAGTTGAAGGAACTAGCTGATATTGCATGAGCAGCAGAGGGAGTCTCATCTGTTTCTCTTGGATTTTCTTAGCAGAGAGGGAGTAGGACAGAAAGGAGAGACTTTGCTTATTTAATCTACGCTGCACCCATCACTGGCAACCAGGCCATAATTCCTTTTTATAGACTGAATGATCGAGTACCAAGTTTGTTAATGGTTGAGGTTTTTTTCCTTTCCCCCATCACACTATTGACTATGGACCATTCTCTAAATCCCTTCGGTCTTGTATTGACATCCTTTAGATTAGGCAAACTGTAGTCTCCCTTCCTACAATGTTTATCCTCATGGTGTATTGATAGGCAGACATCACATTCTCTATCAGCCCTAAATAAGAATTAAATAAGCCAAGCGTGATTCCTGTCTTATCCACTGGAAGGCTTCAGTGTTCCCTTTTTGTTCTAGCGATCTATTTCTGTGCCTATTCTAATTTAAATTAACCCATCCTCATCACAGCTAGCCAGAACTGGACACTGTCAAGCTATAGTCCTTGGTATTAACGTTGCCTCAATACATCTTGAGATCATAGCTCTTTATTCTTCTCACACTGATGGGTCATAGACAATCTGTATTTGACAGCCATTTGCAAGACTTCCCTCATTTTGAACTGTTGACTTCAGTGTGTGACTTTATTTTTCTCGGTGATTTCAACTTTAACAGGTTTGTTTTATCCATGCTCTCTTCCTTACTCTTTAAGTTTATTGCATGCAGGCTTCCCCACCCTTCCTTTTATATGCATCTGTCCTATACAAAATATGCCCCTCAGGACAAGTAGCAATAGGGAGCTATTAGGGTAAGGATAAGAAAATCAAAAGAAAGACCCTCTGGGTCCCTTAAGAATCACAGAAGTTTTATATCTTCCTCTGGAAGACAAATCAGAGCTGATTTGTTGGCTTTTGCTAACTCTCATTTGTTTCAACACATGATTTATCACCAGGGTCTCCTCTTACATCTCTGAAACAAATGTCAGATGCTTTCCACGCTTGCTTATTTCTCCAGCCACTTTAGATTCAGCCAGCATCAATTCCAATATCTCAGGGAGGGCCTTGTTTATGCAGTCTGACAATAAAATCTATATCTTAATTCACAGCATTTAGTGAATTCACAAAATGGGGTCGATGGCATCCTAATGGTTATTTCATCTCTGGGTCAGTTTTAAGCAGATCCTCAGAATACAGATGGATGCAAGCCCCAGGGAAGCCAAGACCCCTATCACTGTGGTGGCACAGTGAAGAAGTGTCATGCATATTAGCAAACTGGGCAAGGAAGCTATCTCCAAGCAAATGGTGTGTAAGCACCGATTCTGACTTTCCCCTACAAAGAGGTGGAAAGCAGTAGGAGGGGTTAGCAGCCTCTTTCTTTGGGTTTTGCCCCATCAAAGTAGAAGGCTGGGAGTTACGTGCTGGAGCAGACTGGGATGAGGCTCAGAGTTGTGGTCATTTTGAATATCCTCAAAGGGAGCAGACACAGACATGATTTTGGCTAGGAGTTTTCCCTCCCTTCCCATGGCTGGAACATGGTAAAATATACATCCCTTAGAAGGAGAGACTGAGATGATGAATTTCTAGGGTGACAGTAGGGGCTAGGGAGCCTGTGAGTGTTGTGTACCCTCTTCAGGATGAGTCATGCAGGTGTGCCTATGATGCTGTGCAGTCAAATCGGGTTGCCAGACTTCCCTTGGATCCCAGAGCATTCTGTGCTGGCTGCTGGAATACTACTGCTGCAAGGGCAGCCTCCCTTCCACAGCTATTACTTCAGTAGCTGTAGGTGCTACAGCCTCTGTCAAATCTCCTGACCACTTCTGCACTGAAAGATGCAGGTTTGAGATGCAAGGAAAGAGAGGAACCTAAGGGAAAAATAAAGCCTCCTAGGGGGTAAGGGCAGGTAAAGATGATTTCAACTGTATAAAGACTCCTCATTACTATCCCTACATGCTTCCTTTGTGCCATTGATCTGATGGCACATCTTATATGTGTCTTAAAAAACCCTCAAAACATAGCATTGATTTTTTGAAGGAAAATAGGAAGGAAAAACTAAAGGCAGTATATCAAACCAAACTCAGTCACTCCTGAAGGAGGGACCTCTAGAAGCCAAGTGTCAAGCAAGCTTCCACTTTGCCCACAGTTTTGAATTGAGTGAACAAATGCCTGTGATGACATAATTAATTTACCAGGCCTTTTCATCTTGGGAGATGACAATGCACCAAGTTACAGGCCGTGAAAGCATGCAAGGTGCAAGGCAGCAAGAGGGGAACTTCTAGGAGGCTGTCATTACGGACAGTCCCTGCTGTTCCACAACTGCTCAGCCACTCCACTGTCCTCTCTAGGCCACAGTCCCCGTGTCTGGCCACTATCATTCAGCTAGCAATGCTTTTTCCCAGTGCCTGATCAGAATTTCCTTTGTTGCCTCATAAGTGCTGAAAAGAACAGAAAAATCTCCTCCCTTGACCTGCAGGCCACACTCTGGCTAATGCAGTCCAGTGTCAGGTTGGCCTTTTCCACAAGGAAACACAACTGACTTGCACTCAACTTGTCCATTGAGATGCCCAAACCTCCCTCCTTTTACCAGAACCGAATTTCTCAGAGAAAGGAGAAAGTCACACCACTTGGGGTACTCATCTCTGTGAAGTGGACAAGGAAAGGTTAAGTAGCTGATAAGCATCTGCTTCAAGTAATTCCTGTAGATTTGAACCCAGCACCCCCAAAAAAGAGGGAGTCTTGTGTTCCTCTGCATGCCATGAGGAAATCTTTCAAGAAACTTTGTTATGTTGTTTCCCTTACAGATCCCCAGGATTTATACTTTTAAATGCTTTTATGCAGGGGGAAAGGAAAGGAAACATCATTAGCATATTTTTAAAGACACTGCAGTGCTTTTTCATCTCCATTACTGAGAAATTGAGTCATATTTACTCTATATAAATTCTGTCTCTGAGAGCTTTTGTTCAAATGATATTTGCTACTTAACAAAACTTGATTTAGTGAGGGGGTATGCATAGAAGAGATGGAAGGGAGATATTAGCATTTCATTGGAAATTTTAATATAGACTTTAAATGGCACCAAAACCCAGATAAGTTGATGCTTTCATTAACTTAGACTCCTAGGCATTACATGTTTTTATTTTACTGTTGCTCTTTCTTTTCCTGCTTTCTTTTTACTCTAGCCCTACATATCACACCCATTTTCTCCTGTGTGGGATCTTTAAATGGTATCGTCCACGATTTTTTCCACAGTAAATATATTGGATTTATGGATAATGTAGTATCTATAAAAAAAAATGAAAGGCAATTATCAATGACTACCTCCAAGCAGAAAGCAGATGAGCCTTTCTCACGTAGCTGTAGCAGGATGGTGTGCACCATACTGATGAGATGAGAGACTGCCACTGAGCCTCAGTCAAGGCAAATTCTGTTACTTGCCCTTCTGCTTTTAGACTTTCATCAAGTCCTGTTGGTCCTGGCTTGCATCAAGGATCCCAGCCAAAGGCTCCTTTTCGTCTTCATGTGTCAGAAGGGTCACCCAAGAACTCCTCTCCTTTGCCAAGAGCACAAGGAATTGTGAAGCCAAAGCTGATATGACTGAATGGGTTTGGGAATGTGTTGCCTTTTTTACAGGCGCGCGGTGACCTGGTTCAGGAACGGCACGGTGGCCAACCCCTGGCCGCTCGGTCCATCAGCTCACAGACACCAATGTGGTGGATGGCAAATGGCGTTTATTGCTGAACGACGTGACACTATATAGCCTAGGTTTACAATGTCACTTCCGTCTGCTTACATCATAAATTAAAAGCTGTTGGCTATCTGGAGGGGGGCCCTGTGTTTCCGTACAGCGCGAGATCTTCCGGCCGCCAGGCCCTACCTAGCAACAGGAATGTTACTAAAGTAATGCATATTAATTATACAAATTTTATTTGTTATTCTGATTGTTGCTTTAATCTTGGTGAACATGGTTTTAGCCTTAAAGATGATAAAAATATGCTTTTTTACACAGTGAAGCAGCAATATCAGGCCAATACCAATAGGGAACAGGTTCATAGACCACACATCCATGTGAGACCATTAGGAGTTACCAAGTCTAACATCTGATTAGAGATGTAAACTTTTCTGAGTAATTCTGGCTTTAACTGAGAAAAAAAATATCGAGCTTTACTTAAAAAAATTGACAGAAGTGAAGAAATTACCATCAGCCTTGGTCACTGCTCCCAGCTGATTAATGATCCTCAGTCTTCCAAATGACCATCTTATTTTCAACCTGGTTGTATCCACCCTCTGCTTCCCAGCCATCAGAATTTGGCATTTCTGCATGAAACTTGTCAAGAAGTCCCTATGCGGGTATTTCCTCTTTCTCTCAAAACTAAACCCATTGCTTCTACATTTCAAGCTTCCAGGAAGAAAAATATTTTTTGACTCAAACAAAAAAAAGCCCTCTGCTCTTTATTAGTCCTTTTTGAATTGTTTCTTGCTGCTTTGCCAAGGCTCAGGATAAATTCTCCATTGGCTGTGTCCCTGATTCATTGATCTCTACAGCAGGCTCACCCAGAACCTGTTGCCATCACTGGTAAGCAGTCACACAGACAAATAACACATTTACACCACTGATGAAACTCAGCTCAGTAACTACTCCTGAGGGAGCCAGCGAATCAAGGTTTGATACAATGGGGGAGGATATTCTACTTGCAAATAGTTTCCAGCTGTTCGTTAGATGTGTATGCTAAACACTACAAAAACTGTAAACATGCTGAAATGTAAAAGCCAAAGAAGTAAAAAATAAAAATACTGGTGTAAAAAAAAAATAAAATTGTGGCAATCAAATAAAAGAGAATCAGGACTATTGTTACACATTCTTTGCAAAAGTGGTGCTTCTCCAAGAAGACAGAAAAAAACCCCACAAAACCAAAATATGAATAAGTCTGAAAGAGTTAACAGGTTCAGATCAGTTTTCCAGTGCTGTATAAATCTCCATCACTCACTGTCACTGTATTTACACCTCCCACACAGCCTTTCCTTTGCCTCTTGTTTTCTGCTGTAATGGAAATGCACTGTTGGATTTCTACTGTTGACTTTATATGTTGTTTATTAAGTGTGTAGAACATATTTTGAAAGAAGCATGTCCCAGGGTACATCAAGCTATGTCAGACTGTGATAGGTTTTCTCATAGTGTGCTGAGCTGAGGAAGCAGAAGAATTTGCTTATTTTGATGACTAACATGATTGACCTGTTTGGTGGCTTGAAATGTGTTGATTATAGGGTGTTGTAGGCTTACGTAGGTGTATGGGCAACTTTCTAGATATATTTCACCGTATTGTATAGTAGCTAGCATAAGCAACAGGGATATTTTTAGCATATACAATAATGTATGTTTGAAGTTCAGCACATTAAAATCCCCTATTTCCTGTTTAAGGGATCTGTTTTTAATCACCCACCAACAGCCTCTTTTGATATCCACACATCTTTCAGAAGAAAATTTGAGAATTGTTACATGATAATTGTTCTTCCTAGGTGAAATAAAAATCAGACTGAAAAGGAGACATTTTTAAGGCATTATGAAATTAAGGTAATTAACCCTAAATGACTTTCCACTTAACTAATTAACTGCTTACCCCTAAAGTGTTTATAAAAGAAATATGGCAGAGTCTCTGATGATCTGCAGACTTTAAATCACACTCAAAAGACTTTCTAAGAAGCACCCTCCAGATAATCAAGTAGCTATGGACTTGCTGTAGGAATTGCAAGGAGAAATTTCATAGTTAAGTAGATTAGGAGATCAAATACATCCTCTGTAATTCTATCATTCAGAGCTTTCACAGAATCAAAGAACTTTCTTCTGCAGATGTCCAAGCACTTAAAAAATGAATACATTAGACTTATTCATGGGTACATCACCCTCTCCTTTCTCAGCTGGGCAAACTGAGGCACAGTGAAGTTACAGGGCCGTTATTTTTAGAAGTGGATTGGAATGCTGGGTGCCATCTCTTCAGCTTGTTCAGCCTTTGATGCACAAAGGGGGACTGGACATCTCATAGTAAGCTGTCTGAGCTTCTGTGCTCCACCTGCGCAGTGGAAGAACATGTGACAGCAGGAGACTGACATCCTTACGTCACCCTTTTCTCTTTCATTCTTCTCCTGCAGTGATACACAGAGCTTAGCATGTTGCTCCATGTGTTAGCAACTATGATTCCAAATGACTGAGTGGATCTGCCAGTGTGCTTGTGAGCTCCCTGAAAAGAGAAATTCCATGTTCAATGGGTGGATCAAAAGTCCACCTAGTAGACTGAGGAAGGCCAGAGAGACCCATGAAAAGTAGGAGTGAATTGTGAGGTCCTAAAAGGTTGCTTCTGCTGCCAAAATCTAAGACAATCTCCCCCTTTTCCTCCTGCTTTTCATGCAACAGCAATCCACATATCCGTTACACATCATGCTGTGACAATCACTAACCACCAACCTCTAGAAACACAGGAAAAAGAAATAGCATGATAACCTGGAGCCCAGTCTAGCCCCATGATTTGGTCTCTTCACTTGCCTCACAGTGCTGTCCCCAAGCATAGACAAACGTAGGCTGTCTGCATAAAGTTTTTGGCCTTCTCCCCTGAGTAGCTGCTCTGGCCAAGTTTTCTAATCGGTGACCAGTGATCATCAGACCAGCAAATGGGACACACGGACCCAGGAGCAGATGCCAGTGACTGTAGTCAGCATGACAGCTCTTTGCAAGCAGAACTGACTGCAAAGGGAAACAGACTGTTCAGACCACTCAGACACAATTCTCCCTCTGCTCTGAGCCTCAAGTAGGAAGTATTTTGCTACCATCTAAGACATCTGAAAAGCCTACTGAAGGTCTGGAGCATTCTTTGCTGTATGCTAGAAATGTGCCTGGGAAGCAGAAGAGTTTCTCTGGTTTCTGCTTTCTGGGACTCCATAGACGGCCCTTCAGTTGGGTGAATCCATAGTGTCTGGTATATGTGAGCAGAAAAAATTGGAAGCCTGGCCTCTGTAACACTAACCCCTATTCAGCCCAGAGATACGTCAGGAGAAGTAGCCATACCTGTGATCCTAGAGGGAGCGGTATTCTTTGAAGGACACTAAAGATCTGAGAGCTGCCAAAGGCTGTTTATGTACTCCACAGTCTCCTGTTTGTCCATATATCCTAATTCCGAAACCTCCTGGAAATTCCCAAAAACCATCTTCAGCATTTGCTTCCACATTTCTTTGAAGGGGGGTAATTGAGCTCACTGTTAAGGGAACTGTTCTTTGTTATTACATTAGGACATTTTGAGAATCATCCAGCCTCATTTCATCTAATCATACTCTTCTTGAATGTGGTGGATAATTCCTCCTCTGATAGTACTTCATAGCTGTGAATATAGAGGAGGCATTTTTTTGTTTGTTTGTTTATATTGGGTAGCAGCTTCAGTTATGGGCTAGAGCCCCATTATGCAGGGAGCTGTAAAAACAGCATTCATAATAAGCTTGTAGACAGTTATCATATCCCTCGGGCATTTGGCATGTTATTCTTTAAGTGGAGGAGAGCTTGAAGGCAGATCAAATTAATTTACTTTATAACTCATACTTTTAGATAATTTTGATTAACTCCCATAATAAGGAAGTTCCAAAGCATCCCTGTGGAAATAGACTCTGAAGCAACTCATCTGCATTTACCTTGTAAGAGGGTGTCCAGAACAGTAGCCAGTATTCCCAGTATGCTCTCAGCAGCACCTCACAGGGGGCTGCTGGTTCTGTCCTGTTACACAGCATCTCCATTTTTACGGCCCAGTGTTTGCACAGGTCTTTTCTGACATTAGCAAATGAGATATGAGTTTGTATTACAAAGATTGGTACAAATTCATGAGTCTTAAATTGAGATAGCCTCTCCCCTTCTCATACCTGCTGGAAACTGAAGATGTTGATGTTGAAATGCACTACATAGCCACACTATTTAAATCGATATGTTGTCATTTGCCATTAACTTTTGCTTTCAGCTTCGGCACTACTCTTTTCCAAATCTATTGGAATCAGGTTTTTGCATGAGCTTTCCGAAAACACTGTAACAAACTTTATAAAAAGCAAGCAAGAATACCTGGTGGCTCATCTTCTCACGGGCCTAAAATCATTGTAACAAAGAAACTGATGAGTCAGTTTAGGTGAGGTGCTTATAGCATAGCATTTGGGAACTCTGGAGGGAGCCGGTGGAGTTGTGGAGAAATGTCAGGAATTTGCAAAAGCCCTGTGCTTTGCATATTGCCAAGTGGAACGGAAGGCCCAGTGGGTGCCTGTTTGGCTGAAGGTGAGTGACGGTACATTGCAAGGCAGGTCTGGTCTTACCTTGCTGAAATCTTGTAAGACAGTAAGCAGACCAGAGGGACATGTCTTCTAGTTGGAATTTAGTCTCCGCCTTCAAAGATCTAATTTAAAAAAAAAATATGTCTGTTTCATATAGCACCTCCTATGACAGAGACACCATCTATGGAGGAAATTATTAGGACCCACTGCAAGAGAAGAAATCATTCATCTGCAAAATATAATACAAAACAGGCTGAGAACCCCTGCTGTAGAATGAACTGAATTGGATGCAAACCATTCTTTTTTTTTTTGTGCATAAAGCACTCAGAGGTTTTTTTTGTGATCTACCTGTATTATATGGAGCAGTAGTGTGTTATCCAAAGGTAGATTAAGTTAAACTTCTTCTCCTCCCAAGTGGCCATTCCTTATAACTAGAAAACAATCCCAATGTTAAGGGAATTGAATATACGGTTTACTGCTCACATTTAGATCATAGTTTTAAATTTTGTGCAAGCAATAACAGAGAATGATTCAATTGGAGAATTGAAATGTACATTTATTGCAGATAGACACATTTCCATTTTAGAGGGAAAAAATGCCATTTTAGAGAGAAAAAATGCCTTAAAAATAACTTTTATAACAAAGTGTATTGCTCCACATTTAAAGAAGACTGTCAAAGGAATTATGAACTGGTATAACACTGCTATTATCAGAGTACATAAGTAACACTAGTATGCAAGGGCTTGAGTTTTGCCTTCGATCCTGTTCCACTAGATATGGTAAAAACAAACAATGGAGATGTTCTCTTTCCAAACCCTACACTTTAGTGGCTTGCTCTGATAGATTGCCTAGTTAATGATTTAGGACACCTCAAAATTACTGGTCAGTCTCTTAAGCTAGAGTAAATTTAGTGGTTTAATATTCTTGCATGATTGCCCTAGATCTTGTCCCAGTGTGAAAACCTACCCCAGACTCCTTCTGTTTCCACCAGGAGGAACAGGGAGATGATCTATACTTCTTAGCAGAACATCTAGCTGCTTATCAAAACATGGATAATACCCAAGAGATGAAAAAGCAAAGCCATTAGCCAATGTCTTATCTCAGTCATAAATTTGCTTTTGAAATTTATGGTCTTCCAGAAATTTTTGGTCTTCCAGAAATGTTTAGCAGGTGAAGAGGGAAAAAGAAGAATATGGTTGGAATGTCCATCTTAACAACCCACAGACCTTGGGAAAATGTTTTCTTCTGACTCTGAAGTACATTTCACCATTCCCTTTAAAGTGGCCTTTAACAATGTTAATATTAATTAGTAAACTAATACCATAACAGGGTTCCATTTGTAAGCCAAGGTTCTTTCGGAAAACTACTGTGTTAAATATTTATCTCCAAATAACTGACGATTCTTTCAGCTTTTTCTCAACAAACTGCCCCTGTGTCATCCTCCTTATTTTGGCTTTATAGAAACAGCATGCACACTTTTTCCTAGCTTGCTTGTTTGACGCCTAGGTCACTTTTGCTGTCAGAATCTATTTATTGAATAAAATGTTTTTTTTCCCTTTTCAAGACACAGTGAAAAATGTGCAAGAGCTCCCAGTACAGGGATGTTGGTTACTAGGAAACACAGTGTCTAGAGAGCAGGGTAGGAGCACAAGCGTTGGACTAAAAAGATTTATTTTAGGGAGGATCCTACAACAAGGGTTGGAATTAAAATAATAGTAATCTAAAAACAGGCCTTTGCTGAAGAACAAGTTTAAAGACAGAAATGGGTATCTGTAAGAGTCTTGCAATAGTCTTCTTCTCTTGTCCTAAGAAGGTATTTTATATGATGGTCCAAACTGTGGCTTTCTCTCAAGAAAGAAATTGAAAACACTCTTGTGTAGGAACAATAAAAATAATCTAGGGACTCCACTGAGAGTTTTTCTGTTCCTTGGCAGGAAAAACTCTGCTTCTCAAATCTTTGCACAGTCATCACACATACAAGACCCCTTTCTCTACAGGGGCTCATGCTGGTTAATACTTTCAACCTCATATGGTGAATGAGTGCTTGAATATGGCTTTGAATTTGACCTTTGTCAGTGATTGTGATTTTCTTAATTATTTCAGATAATTGGCAAAGTAAGACCACTAGGATAGAGTTAAAAAACCAAAACCAAAAACCAACCCAAAAAGAAAGCCCAAATAAGAATGGTGACAGTATTCTGTACAGTTTTTCCAATGCTTACATTTTATGCCCACTCAAAATTGGTAATATAAGTTAGGTGGAGCCTTCTGGGAGGAGAGGCAACACCTCTCTGGGAAGAGATGCCCTAGACCGGGGGGTGTGGCCAAAAAAGAAAATAAGGATCCATAGGATCATGGAGACACAGTGAGACAGCTGAGAGGAACGTGGGAAGGATCCACAGCCAGGCTTAAAAGTGATGGAAAGAGACACTTCCCAGGGACCAGAAAACACTGCAGAATCAGCTGTAAATCCAGAAGTTATTGTGCAGATTGAAACCAAGCACTTAAGCAAGTGCCTACCTGCAAAACCACAGTGGTCAGGGAGACAGCTGTGTATAAGCATTGTTTCTAGGCTGTTTTTCCTAGTCACTGAGTTAATAGCTTAACTATTTTAATCAATATCCTGACAAAATCCAGCTTCTTTGAGTTTAAGAGATTTTTGGTCTTCTTTGGGGTGGCTTTGTACAAGCACAGTTGCACTGCTTGACTAGGAGCCCTGTCACAGTAATGCATTTGAGATGTATTATCCAAAACCTTTCCCAAATGGCTCCCTGCTTTTCCTGTGAGAAAGCCCACAACACCCAGTAGGCTATATTGGCTGAAATTCTTTGATGTGGCCTGGATAATAGACAAAATAGGAAATGATCCAGCCAGGAGTCACTGAAGAAAAACTTAATCCAAAACATTTACAGTACTGGAGCAAGGTCCAAAGTATTGATATTTCTGTGTTACTTATTTAGTTTAGATCGATATTTTGAGAAGAGAGTTGCAGGGAAAAGGCTTCTCTTTTAGCCTTTTGTAGATTCACCCATATATCACCAAAGAGCATGTTATATGCCCCAAGGAGATTGGAAGCGAATGAAGAGTCCCATGTCTAAGTGGCATGAATGCTATCATAGTAATAAGTAAAACCCTCTTGGGCCATTCCTAGAGAGACTGACAGTTGATAACCTGTTATGTCTGGTATGCAAGGACCATGTAAGAAAGAACTGCCTCTGACAATTTGTCGTAGATGTAATTGACGTGTGTGGGATGCTCTCATGTTCCAAAACACAGAATGGAGGTAACAGCAGGAGCCAGCTGGAGCATGGCCCTATGAAGCTGGTGCCAGGCAGTCTGAAACAAACACTAGTCTTTCCCACCCAGCAGTTTGCAGTGCTAAACACAGCAAAGGCAGGCAGGCAGCCAGAAGCAGACTCATGGAGGTTATGATGCGCTAGATACCAGAAGAGGAGGTAGTCTTAATTTTGACAAGTTGTTCTGAAGTGCACAGAAGAATAGCAAACTCTCCTACTCATAGTTCCAAAAAAATGCAAAAAAAGTAGTGGAAAAAAAGAAGGCAGAGAAAGTTTTTAGGTCTCTGAGCACCAAGATGACAGTTCTGAAAATGTTCGTGGTCTTTCCTAGGAACAAAACTTTGAAACCTATAGCCTAGGAAGGCCTCATGCACCCCTTTGTGCTTCGGAGACTGGAATGCCTGTAGAATGACAAGAGCATCTCTTGGATTCTGACCTCAAAGGAGAGTGTCTGAAGGAGCTTTCCAGGTCACAGGGAAGGTGTGTTTCTACATAACATTGAAGACTCGTGATCCACCCCCATAGTAAAAAAACCAATGCAATGGCCTCAAGAAGACTGAGGGACATCAGTAAATCAAGGACAATTATGCTTGGGTCTGTTGTATGTAGTTTTTCTCAGACACTTGCAAACATGCTTTCTTGGTTTAGTCAAAGTAGCAAATTGTGCAGAAAACCTGAAGGATCTGTGGCTGAACAGAGGCCAGGAAAGACAATGTCTCTAAGAGAGGAATTCATGAGCATATGCAGAGGAAAAGTCAGTGTTCTGTGTGTTCATCTTCTGGGATCTTCAAGGAAATGGCCTTAGTACATACTCAAACTGAAAAGCTACAGAACAATGTAATCAACTTGCTGAATTCCAGCTTTGATATTAAAAGGGAAGAGCTCCTTTCCTAAGCCTTCAGTCTGGTATTTTGTTCATTCATTTCCAAGCTTGAACTTGAAGGGGTGGACTGCCAATTTGGAGAGAGCAAAATCACTGCATTTGAATTTTGCTGATTATTTGACCCTACTAAATAGCTTTTGGGACAATAAATCAAGAACATTGGCATAGTAGAATAATTTTTCAAAATCTCCTGACTACAGATGCAAACCAAGAACTGTCACATGTTTTACATCAACTTTTTCACAGAAAATAGCTGTGAAACCTGGGCAGCAGTGACTAAAAGCACTTAACGTGGTTGATGTCAGTTAAGCATGAGAAATTTCTAGTAGTGGCTGATCCTTGGTGTGGACCACCAAAATCAGATCGTACCTGTTAGAGGGCACTTGGTTTAGTAGAACTAGAGAAGCTAATTTTAGATAATTCTGGAAGCTTGAATTTCTCCCTTTGTCCATCAGTCATGGACTCATGTACCTGGCAAGACATATAAACGGGAAGGAAAAATCTTCCAAGGTGTTAAAATACAAAGGGAGATCAAGGGGTAGCTCTACCAGCTTGTACTTTTGACAGCTTTCTGCAACCAACTGCCACGGCCTGTGGCCTTTGAGCAACATGTTTGCTGGTCACTGTGAAGGCCTGGCATTTGTATGGTGTGGGTGGCCCCTGGCCCGCAGCTAAGCGCTCATACAGCCACTCACTTACTCCTGTCTCCTGTGGGATGGAGAGAAAATAGGAAGTGAGAAGAGTTGTGGATCAAGATAAAGATAGTTTAATAGGTGAAGAAAAGGTGTGCAGGCAAACAAAGCAGAGGAGGAATTTGCAGCAGGCAGATGTTTAGCTGCTTTTGCATGCTAGTGGCTACTTTGGAGGACAAATGCCATATAAGCATTCTCCCCTTCTTCCTCCTCTCCTTGAGCTTGGTGTTGATCATGGCATGATGTGGTACGGAATATCCCTTTGGTCAGTTTAGGTCAGATGTCCTGCCTGTGTCCCCTCCCAACTTATTAATCACCCCAGCCTACTTACTGTAGGAGGCAGAGTTGGGAAAAGACAAATCCTTGACATTGTGGAAGCACTGCAACAATAGCTAAATATTGGTGTGTTATCACCACCATTTTAATCACAAATCCAAAGCACAGCACTGTACAGGCTGCAATGAGGAAAGGTAGCTCCATCCCAGCCAGACTCAGTACATGTGGATTCATAAGATTGTACTGGGCAGGGAAAATGAGGAGAGAACAACAGAAATGGCAGTTGTCCATGGGAGTTAGTGAGGAGCAAAGTCTTAACGTCTTCACTCCTACACTCAATGTTACAGTGCTAGGCCCAGTAGAGCATACTGGGTGATACTTAATTACAGGATATGGACTTCAGGTCTTGCAGCTGGAATAATACCACATCCAGCTAGTGTAATGAGCAGCAGAATCAGGGATGTATAGTAGGGCATCCTGAAAAGGTCCATTAGTAACAATTGCATTAACTACAGTAAATGAATTCTTAAACAATTGCATGTGGCATTCTAATTTTGTGCTTGTTTCTATGCTAGGAGGAATTTCCAGATCATGGATAAGAAAGCACTATAGATATAATCCAGCAAAGCATAAGATCTGTTCATTTGGTGGAAGCTTTTACCCAGAGTTTCATCTGCTGATGTATCAACATCTACAGTTCTTCCCCTATCTTCATCAGTTAGGACTAGACAATATTCTGAGTCTTGTCTTAAAGATAGCATCAAAAAGTTCAAAAAGCCTGACAAATTATTGTTAACAATGTTAAGGCTCAGTGACTGACTTAACAGCTCAATATAAGAGGAAACCAGGTGCTATATTAGCAGGAAAATTTTGGAAATCGCAAAAATTTAACATCAAAGTCTTATCAACCTTGTCAGTCACCTGCTTTGTCCTCCCAAGAGAAATCAGAGTAAGGTGGCATGAGTCCAAGAACAAACTACTTTTGAAACTTTGTCTGACCTAGACAAAGACAAGTTGCCAGATTGTTCAGCTGGAGGTGTCTGAAGTATTGCACAGACATCTGACACGTCCTCAAATGTGGTAAAAGTAAAAATGATGCATAATATTTTATCTAATGCACTAACTTCTCTGGCTTTTAGTTTTCTTTTTACTACTTCACTACAGCTTTTCTGCATCTTGATTGCTTTGCCACCTTCCTTTCATGGGATACTTCTGCTGCTTAAATAGGCTAATAAAAAGCTCAATAAAAGTTGCCAGTTTTGGCGGATAGATCATCAGGGAATTTCTCCCTACAGTCCCATGTGGAGTTTATGAATAGCTTGAGTGACTCCCTCAACAGTATCCTCCTCATTAGCCACCCATGGAACACAAAGTGACTTTTCCCTCTTGGCTTGTCCTTCATGCACAATCAAATCCTTGGTTTAGTTCTTTAAACACTTTAAACTTTTCCCCAGCACTGCCTTTTTCCTTAGGTACCCAAAATGTCCCCAGGAAAACCCCCCACAACCTCAAACCCTAAGATAGCTAGCTCTCTATCTGAGACTTTTACCTAAGCTCCAGCATTCATTATATCAGTCTTATTTAATACTTAACCATAAAAATTTGCAAGAAAAATTTTGATGAGCCTTGGAGAAGCCACTACTTATCAGTACAAGAAGGATTATCCTGAAAAAAGACACCAAAGGCTGTTTCCAATTAATTCAGAAAAGTTCAGAGGGAGTGGCCTTAGGAGAGTGGAAATAACCATAAAACCCAGGGGAACATTCTGACACAGAGGTACAAGTTAGGCATAGGTAAGTGATCAATCAAGATTTAGGCCAGTTATACGTGATCAAGGCCTGAAACCAAGAGAAGGGCATCTGGGGCAGCTGACAGGAACCTCCTTTTCTGAATGTGCTGTGCTCCTTTTTCTGTTTTTAACAGGCACCTGGGCTGCTCACTAGCTGAGTCATGGTGACTATGTATACATACATATACATACATATTCCAGCCCTGTGGCAAATGTGAGCTAATGTGTGGTCTCTCAGCCTTCATATATTGAGGCAAAGCTCAACTTCTCTTTCACTAACTGCAGGCTAACCATGCACACAGACCATGGCAAGGCATCATCTGATGCTATTATCTTGTTCACGAGACTGAAAGCTTCCAGTCAGGTACTTAAAAATAAAGGCAAGCTGACAACTGTCAAAAATTGTTAGTAGCCAGTGTTTTGGAGATAATGATGAGGTGAGGTCAAATGTCACAGAGTAAAGTCTCATGTGAGCCGCAGGTTTAGATAAATCCTAATAGATCAAAACTACCCATTTCAAAGTGAGCTGTTTACAGATACCTGGATCTATGAAACTTACCATCAGTACTGAGATTTGAAAGTACTTGGGACTTTGAAAAATGTTGATTTTTTCAGGTGGTTCCAGACCTCTCAAATAATAGATCAACACCATCTCCTCCTGCACACTTGGCACTAATGCTAAGACAGAGGTTTTGAAAATATTACCTAGATGATTACTTACTGAGCTGTGTGAGCTCCTAGTGAGTCCAGGACAGGATGAGGCACTGGCCCCACAGCTCTCTTACAGGCTAATGAAACTGCATCATTAAACAGTGATAGACTGAGCATGCCCTGAAGATCACTTTATACCAGGCCTGGTGAGAGCATTAGCAAACACCAGCTGAGTCCTTAAGCTGTACTGTTACCTTCTCTTTCTAGGAAGCTGACATGAATGATGCTCTGCCAAGTAGGTTCAAATCCTGTCTGGTGTTCTGAGAATCTTGGACATTTCCTAAGCAAGGGTGAAGGATATTTTGCATAAGGCCATCATTGCAGAACAGCCCCTCCATGCCCTTATTCACACTGTTTCTCTTGCTATCCTAGTTCCGCTCCAGGGAAGGGGGATATTTTGATGGGACAGAGCTCGGCTAACAGGTATGAAACTGTTCCTCATTTGTTACAAGCAGTTGCGGAATACAGCTTCCCTGTGCATTGCTAATCACTAGCTATTGCAATAACCTTCCGATTGCTGCAGTATGATAGAGCAGCCCTTTTAATTTACACTTAGGAGGAGCTGGTTGTCCCCACACACCGTCTGATGTTTAGAGAAGAAGCCTTTCTTTCTTTTTCCTCTTTCCTACTCAATATGCTCTGTGCCTTTCAGCTGTTTTCATGCAAATGAAGACCCTCTCTGCAGGTGGAAAATCTGCAGGGACTGGCTGTAAGCACATAAATCAGCAAGCAAACATTACATAGTATGGAGTATCGTTTCTACTAGGAGCAAACCAGTGTGTGTGTACATGTATGTGTTTGTGTGTCAAGAAGAAGGCATTTGGATTGGACAACCTCTTGTGCTCCATATATCTATAGAGGAGAAGCGATCAACTTTGCTTTCCTTAGCAATTTCATCTTTTTGGTGGCAGCAATGAATCAATAAGGAAATCGATCCCCTAGACATTGTCCCTTTGCACAATTTAATTGTTATCCTCCAGTCCTTTTGCTGTTTGCTTCAGCCAGGAAGCCCAACCAGGGCTCAAGTGCTGCTCCATATACATTTAGGAATTTTTCACCAAGAGCAAGGATTCTGGCAGGTGATTTGTTTTTCTTCAGGATCTGTTTTCACCGAAGTCTCATTAGAAGTACAGCCTCCACATCTGTGAAACAATGGTTCAAGCCAGCTCATCTGACTTAAATGACAGTAGGGCTTATGGAGTTGACCATTACAGAGGGACTTTTGAGGGACACTGGAACTAGAAACCTCTTCAGCTTTTCATCAATGCTGTTGCTTGTTCTGCACTGTTATCCCCTGCTGCACTTGGAGCAAGAAAAGTCACATGTAAGAGAACAATACAAAGCCATATTTGCCAAAAGCATAAAGCAAAAATAGCAACCTTCCCACAGAACCTCCTCACTAGGGCCTAAAAGTTGCCAAAAGCTGCCAGAGTTTAAGACTGCCAGAGCTTTAAATTAGGCTTCATGAGGAAGGGGGGTAATATCAGGCTTGCCCATGACAATCTGTGGGATGACACGCTAAGGTTGGAGGGGAGGGACAGTTGCTAGCAAGAGACCCCAGTCTGTTGGTCTGAGATGTACTGGGTACACTGCAGTACACTTGAAGACTTACTGACATTAGCCAGGGGCTCCTGAGTTAATAGAAGCCAACAGGGAAAAACCAATGAAACACCTCAAAGGAACTAAGGTGTGTTCCTCTAAGAAGGTGACATGGCTGACAGCCCAGTTGAAGTGCCTGTACACAGATACACACAGCATGGACCACAAACAGAAGGAGACAGAAGCCACCATGCTGCTAGAAAGCTATGATGTAGCTGCCATTACTGAAACTTGGTGGCACAAATCCCATGACTGGAGTGTGGCTATCGATGGCTACAGGCTATTCAGAAGGGATAGCAAAGGAAGAAAGGGTGGAGGGGTTGCCCTCTACATCAAGACATGAATAGAGTGAAGAGCTGTGTCTGAAGAATAGCCACGAGCAGGTTGAAAGCTTATGGGTAGGAATTAGAGATCGACACAAGGAAAGGAACCTTGTGGTTGGTGTCTACTACAGGCTGCCAAATCACAGGCAGCCTATTGATGAAGCCTTCTTACTCCAGCTACAGGAGGCATCACGTTTGGAGGCTCTCGTCACGCTGGGGGATTTCAGCCACCCTGACATCTGCTGGGAAAGTAGGGTCCCCTAGGTGAGGAGCTTGTTTTCATGGGAACTTGGGAGTCCAGTAGGGAGTCCAAGGACTCCTGCATTAGAAACAACTAGCAGCAGCTGCTCCCTCTTGCTCTTATGGAAATGGGAATGAGCTGATATAGCTTTATGGAAGACACCATCCAAGAGCAGGTGCTCAAAGAGTTTTAAGATTGCCTCTATAATCTTAGCTGACTGAGATGATATTCAAGATCAGTCCAGTTCAAAGCCATTTAAACTTCTTTCAAACTTCTTTCACACTATTCCTTACCCAAATTACTTGGGAGAAAACAGTCAAAAAGAGTTTATGTTTGTGGGTTTTTTAAACACAAATATATTTTTTCTCCAGTCCTTGGAGGATCCTAACTCTTTGTGGTAATTACTCTGAAGAATTGAAAATTTTCACTTTTGTTTTCTTATAAGAGTATCATATGCTCTTATGGGAAAATACTTCTGAAGAAACATGGATTTATTACTGTATATCACCAGCCCTAGTATAACATTATCTCACTCATTTAAATCCTTCCCCAAAAACATCAGGGCAAACAAAGGTTCATCAACTTCAAATTTTTCATTTAGATCTGCAACAGCAAGTCATTCCTGTGTGCTTACTTACGACACTAATAATCTAAAGCAATTAATTTCTGTGAATTTCAGCTTTTCTGCAGACTTTATCACTGAAGATTGAGATTGAATGCATGAAGTCATTTAAAGGTTCCAATCAGTCCCTTTTCCTCAAGGAGACCATAGAGCAACAGCCCAGATAGCAACAGCTATGCTGCATACAACTATGAAGCAAAACCCATACAAAGCTGCATACCTGGTAAGTGGAGTGTGACACAAGCAGGTAGAAATGATTTTTTCTAACTGCCAAAGAATAACGCCGTGTATCAGCACAAGGCCAGTGAAGTCATTAACTGCCTGAGAAATCAGTCTTAATGCAAACTTGACAAACGTGTGAAACTTTTTAGCACCAATACTCTTTATGCATTAGGTGGTTCATCTCCTCAGTGCCAGTAAGCCCTAACAAGTATAACTCCTGGGTCTTTGATTCCACAGAAACAGTTCTATGCCTGTATTGTGGGGCAAAGCTAATCTAAAGGCAGACTATGAGTCTTCTTTGGATGGGGAATCCTTTAGACACACGAAAAAAGTTATGGGATTTACAATTTGCCTAGATCATCCATGCCAGAGACATGGCTGAGGAAACATTTGAGCCATCATTGACCCCTCAGCTGTTGGTAAAGAAAACCATAAGAGTTTTGCTGACTGAAATGAAGACTGATGAGAGCTCCAAAGCTGATCCAAACCACAGGAATGCTTTCATTTCCATTCCTTGATAACAGAGAAAGAGGGTTTCACAAATATTTTACAACAGAGGAGTATGGCAGGAGTGTGGCTTTAGTGTGTCAGCAAGTCTCCTACCTGGAGACTACCTTGCTACAACAAGCAAGGACATCTGCCACACAGCAGTTAGGTTTTGTCTCCCTGAGCTACCTCTGTGCTTGAGAAGAAGGGACTGTGTTAATAAAAGGCAGCAGCATCAGTTCTGCATCAATGCAGGGCTCTCCAAAAGAAGATAAATAGACATTAAAGGAAATTCAGGAACTTTCTGGAACAGGCAAGAAGATCTTAGCCAAAGAGTCTAAATTTACAAATAAAACATCAGAGTAAAATTACTTTCTGGCAAGGGAAATGCATCCCCCACCTTAGCTATGTATTAATTAACCAGTCCTTTTACTTTAGGGAATAAAATATTGCCCTTTGCTGTTTGCAGCACTTTCTGCTAACCCAGTCTCTTTGTATATCCTGAACCTGTTGAGCAGCCAAAGCTTTAAATTGACTGCTAATTTTGTGTTGGGTCAAATTAATTCTGAAACCAGATTAATTAAAGCAGATGAAGCTTTGTTTATCCATTATTCATGAAGCTCATTGGAACAGGAGAGAGTGCATTAGCTTTATTTAGGATATTACTTTGCTTTAATGAACTCTTTTTTTGCCTCTTAATGCTCCTTTTGAGCAGGAGTTCAGCTTTGTGTTGTTGGCTTTTTTTTTCCTTTGGTGGTCTAGTGCAAACAATGTAATTAGCGGATTTTCTTGCTCCAAAAATGCTGCAGCTGACAATCTCCAGCAGTGACTGCCTCTCACCATAATTCTGCAGAGGGAGAGAATAGTATGTGTGCATGCTGGGCAGACATGTCCCACTCATCCTCTCCTGCTGTAGATAGAGGCTGCAGAGAAGGGTGGATATGCTCACTCAGCATCAGAGACAGCAAATCCACAGACGGTCAGAAGAGGCTGCGGGATAAATAAACTAGAACCACCTAACTGTGAGCATTTGAGCGTTACCGTAGATGATTCAGTGAAGAATTCTTTTCCCCACAGAGCAGTGATTTATAAAGGACAAGCTAGACATGAGAGGGTGTGAAGTATGGGCTAGAAAATATTACTGGAGCTATTACAGTGCTCTTTGCACAAATGGTGTATCCCCTCTGGATATGGTTTAGTTCTAGTAGCTCTGTCTAAAACGATGTATTGAGACCTGAGCTACTACTTGTCTCAGAAACTAATGGCATTTATGAGCAACAGGAAGACTGGAACTCCTCAGAGAAAAGAGAATAAAAAGACAGCTTTGCTGCAGCTTGCAGTAACATCATATTTGTAAATAAAATCAGCTAAGCAAACATAAGTTTGGACAAAGGAAAGGTTGCCTTCACAAAGTGGATTGGACTAAATTAAACAAAATACCAAAATGCCAATTAAACAAGATACAAAGGTGGGTCTGTGTACAAAAATAAAAGGATAGTTTGCAAATTTGGAAGGCAAAACATTTAACACTGCTAAAACCCAAGTCTTTTTCCTGCATAACAGCAAACCGATTGACAGATCTCATTGCTACAGGATATTAATGAGAACTGATGAAATGAAATACAGAAGTGGTTACCTATATGACTAAGGAAAACAGCCAGGTACAATAGCAAGAACACTATAAGGGATCCAAACCCATTTTTCAGATTGTGAAACAACAGCAACAAAAAACGAGCATGAAGCTTTCATAGAAAAAAGTATCTATTTTCCTCTTATATAGTTTGCCTGAAGAATACGATATTAGCCACCGCAAAAAGAACAGGATAATAAATCACACATAGCAATCACTTGATCCTCTTAACTGCAGTATCCGAATATCTCATGATCCTCATGTATTTATCTTCACAATCCACTTATGGATGTGGGAAAATGATTTGTGTTTTAAAAATGAGGAACTGAGTGGATAGAAACTAAGGCTGTGATCCTCTGAAGTGTTTAGGCACCTAGTTACTGTGGTGTCACACAAAACTGCAAGAGTAAGGAACCGGTCTTTGTACCCAAGGTCTATTCCCCTAGTCACTGCTTTGTGTTCTTTTTAAGATTAGATGGTCCAAATTGACTATTATAGCAATTATTTTTTGCATCTATCAACAAGAGAAGTATTTTTCATTTGCTTCTGAAGAGAAGCATGGTTGCTAAGCAAAAGAGTTCCCAGCAAGGGGAATGTGAAGTGTTAGAGAGATCAAGGCAAGAAACCAGAATGATGAAGTGAGAGCTTATGTTCCCTTTATTCATGGTGCTTTTATTAGTGCTGTATTTCCAGATAGCTAAAGTGCTGTTGTAACATCACCACAGAAAGTACCAGGACTGGAGAAGAGGCAGGAAAGGACAAAAGGCTGTAAAGTACTGAAAAGAGGGGATAAAACTTACACTAAAGCTGCTAGATAGACTCATGGCTGTTGAAGACTAAACCTCGTTTAATGGCGCTATATATCCATTTTAGTTATCATTATGGTCAATGTTACCCAATAAACTTCTATTAAGTAGATCAGTACCAGAGGGTATACTTCCTGTTTGTGAGCAGGTAATTACCACATCTTGAGCTAAATAAACTTGGAACCTGAAGGCTGAAATTTTTATAGGAAGTAAATTCCTTCAGCCTTGGTGTTTGTTAGCTCAGGATATGGTGAAACCAACCTGGAGTGGAGAACACCACCGTACACATACAAAGATGTGCTCACTTGGCTGCTGCAGCAGAGCTGTGCTCTCTCTCACATCGTTTCCAGACAAAGGCACAAAAAAAAGAGCTAGAGTCAAGGTAGTTTTGTTTGGGAAGTGGTTTTGCCTTCCGTCTGTGCAAATTGCAACGGTATTTTTCACCTGATAGAACAAGATTGAGGGAGTGCAGCCCTCAGCTCAGCAGGATGCCCTGCTTGGAGACAAAGAGGGGATGATGAGGCTGACGACTGTTTGACCGCCCAAAGAGGGGCCATTTTTAACAAGCTTTAAAGCTAGTTGAAGGGAATTAACTTTAAAACAAGTCAGAGCCACTATATGGGTTCAATAAAAGTGGGTCAAAGCCACTGCCTAACTTATCTACATTTCATCTATCTCTTGGCCCATTTTTGTCAAACCATCTTTTATCACCTAAGAGCAGGGTGAAACCTGAGCTGAAGTGTTGGCTTTTATGAAGTCAAGAGGAGTTCTGGTGCTGATTTTAATGGATGTGAGGGTTAACTCTGAGTGTCTAGATGGGAGAATTACGAGCAAGCAGTGGTCTGGCTGGCAAGGGTAGCACATAGGACCAGAATAAATAGATTTTTCACAACAGTGAAAAGTAACTGTGCTATGTCTAAGTAAATCCCAGCACTTTGATTGGCCGATGACTATAAATACTCAATTACGCTGCACATGTTTGCAGATTAATAAACGGCCACTCCACTGTGGCTAAGCTGCATAGCAATCCTCAGTGTGGCTTACTGAGAACATTCCACTGCTACTGACTTTAATTGTTATTAGTTTGCATTATATGTTAAATAGGGGAATATTTTAATGTAATAGCTGTAAGCGCTAAAGCTGAGTGAATAATTCATGGAAAATTATTTATTCAATAAATTTAGCCTCTTTTACTCTTCAATTTTTCAGGAACAAGTTTATTATTTTCTCAAAAGAGTGGTTATTATTCAGAATTACTTTCTAATCAGTTTATCAGAATGTTTCTTGCTCTGCAGATCCCCTGAGTAGGCTATTTTTCACTAGATCAGTAAGCCACACAGCACCATTACCTCTCCCTTTTTGATGTGTGCTACCCTTCAGCAGAAGTTTCCAGTGAGAACTTGGGTTTAACCAAAGGCAACCCAGCTCCTCTTGCTCCCAGTGTCCCTGATGGAAGGTATGATGCATGCTCTGCCACAACACTTTTACTTTCTAGGAAGGCTGGCCTAGGACGGTGGTCAGTGCTTTGGAGGTTGAGGCAAATTTAGGACTGAGAATTTCTATGTTACTGTGATGATGAATACATATAATTGTCCCATCCCCCCTGCCTGCAGACAGTGGGTGCAGAACAGAAGACGTGCAGCCCAGATTGCTTCAGGATCCAGGACTGGTATGAAAAAACCATTACAAACTGTCCACTGACAAATGGCAGCTGTCCCACTAAGCGTCAGAGGACCCCAAAACATATGCTGCTGTTATTTTTTCTATTATTATTATTATTAATATTTTTAATAATTCACAGCTAAAGGAAAGCAGATGAGAAGAGCCAAGGAACAGGAGGGAACAATCCCTACCCCCACAATTGCACTGAGCCAGCCTCTGTGCACCTCTCCTGCACTTTAGAGGTGAGCAAGTTATAGCTCTGCTTTTTACCCTCAGCTGGCTTCCCTTGAGCCTATTTGCAGCAATGCTATGCTTAGATAATTTTGTTGCTGCCATTTGTGCCTCAGATCTGCACCTCATGCCAGGTGTCTGCCTCAGGTATTTACACGTGTACGTGAGATCTGAGAAAAGCAGAGCTAATCAGTGAGCCTGGATAATTAATAAGCCTTGCAATCTCACAGCATTTCACGTTGCTCCCTTGACTTCCCCCAAGTTTCCCAGGCATCACTTGTGCTCCTGGTGAGGTGTGCTCTACCACAAGGGCTCTGGCTCAGAGCAGCCTCTGCTACAAATCTGTAAGGTGGTGCTGCATCCCTCCTCTTTCCAGTTACTGCACGGTCATCAGCATAATGCCATTCCTCGTCAGCACAGGGGGGTCTGCTGTTTACTGAAGACCAAGTGGGAAAGCAAATAGTTTGAGTAAGCTCTGCTGACAGTAGACTACAGCTTTATTTAGTAGAATTTGCTTCATACAAACGGCATCCCAAGGTACTTATCAAAGTTAAATAATACATAATAGCAGAGGGAGAGAGAAATTAAGAGGCACAGGCATGGGAGCAGAGATGTTTTCAGATGAGTTTTGAAAATAGATGGAGAAGCAGTGAGGCAGAAAGAAACAACAGAAAAAAAAGACTGTTCCAGACGGTGGGAGATACAAGGGGAAAAAGCTTTCACAACAGCCATGGTTTGAGCATAATTAGGCACAGAGAGATTTCCAGTGCCATTTGGAGAGAAAAATAGGAACAGAGAAGAAGGAAGAGGAGTTCCAGGAGACGGACTGGGAAAAGGTCGCAGAAGGCAAATAAAGAAATGAATGGAGAGCTGTGGGAACTTCCTCTGTAAATGTCACGACAGTGGTTTGGAAAGCAAATGCACCTGCAAGAAGATTGGTGTGTTCAGGATGGCTAGAGGATGTCGACATGGAAAATTCGAACAGAAAGGAAAGTCAGGCACTGCCATATCTGGAGAAGAGTATCCTCCAAACAGTTGCATCTGTCTAACCTTCTGCAGTGGTTTCAGACCCAAAAGGTCAAATCCAAGGAGGTACTATATAATCTGTTGCTTTCCCCACTCCTTCCTGCCCAAGACTATGTTGTTTTCTCCTTCCTGGGTTGCAGGAACAGTTGGATTGTTCCATTGAACAGTTGCTCCATGCTTTTGGGAAAAAACTGATATCTTTTTATCCAATAACCTACCTATGAGAAGGAGCCAACATGTTGTTACAGATGTAGTGGATTATGGCAGTGAAAGGATCCCCTGTGCCTGAGATTGTCTCCATTTTGATGGGTGGAAGAAATATCAAGTCAAGGTACACATCTCTAATACTAATGATGTGAAAAAAAGGAATGCTGCAGGAGGACACTGGTGGCTAGGCTACTCCTGCCTGACAGTGCATGACACACGGTTGTACTATGACTAGATTGGCTTGTGAAGCAAGAAATTAAATGCAGATGTCCTGTTGTGGCAGCTTTTGGGCTTTTGACCCATGAACTCTCCTGTAGCAGACGTACAGTGGTCATGCTGTTGACACAGAGACTGAGGACCCCAGTGAATTCTCCTTCAGGGCAGCAATATAAGCTTGCGCCCTGCCCTGTGAGCACGCTGAACCTCCTGCAGATAGCTCTGCAGACCTTGCTGCATGCTAACGTCGTCAGGGCTGCTCATGTTTATAATGGGATGGAGGGAACATTTTCACTACTGGAGGAACCCTGAGTGTGTGCACATAGAATCATAGAATGGTTCAGGTTGGAAGGGACTTTAAAAAGTCATTTAGTCCACCCCCCCTGCAATGAGCAGTGGCATCTGCAACTAGATCAGGTCGCTCAGAGACCTGTCCAACCTGACCTTGAAAGTTTCCATGGCTGGGGCATCTACCACCTCTCTGGGCAACCTCTTTCAGTGTTCTGCCACCCCCGTTGCAAAAAAATTCCTTCCTTGTATCTGGTCTAAATCTACCCTGTTTTAGTTTAAAACCATTACCCCTTGTCCTATTGCAACAGACCCTGTTTAAAAGTCTCTCTCTATCTTTCTTATAAGCCTCCTTTAAATACAGAAAGGCTGCAATAATGTCTTCCTGGAGCTTTCTCTTGCCCAGGCTAAACAACCCTGACTATCTCAGCCTTTCTTCACAGGAGACGTGTTTCATCTCTCTGATCATTCTTGTGGCCCTTCTCTGGATGTGCTCCAACAGGTCCATGTCTTTTCTGTGCTGAGGACTCCAGAGCTGGATGTAGTACTCCAGGTGGGGTATCACCAGAGCGCAGTAGAGAGGCAGAATCACCTCCCTCAACCTGCTGGCCACACTTCTTTTGATGTAGCCTGGGATGTGGCTGGCTTTCTGAGCTATGAGTGCACACTGGCAGCTCATGTCCACTTTTTCACCCACCAGAATCCCCAGATCCTTCTCCACAGGCCTGTTCTCAATCCTTTCAGCCCCCAACCTGTATTGATATTGGCAGTTGCCCTGACCCACATGCATGACCTTACACTTGGCCTTGTTGAACCTGATGAGGGTCATGTGGGCCCACTTCTCAAGCTTGTCCAGGTTCCTCTCAATGGCATCCCATCCCTCAGGTATGTCAACTGCACCACTCAGCTTGGTGTCATCTGCAAATTTGCAGCGGGTACTCTCAATCCCACTGTCTATGTCATTGATGAAGATACTAAGCAGTACTGGCGCCAATATGGACCCCTGAGGGACACCACCCATCACTGATCTCCATCCACTTACTGAGCCGTTGATTGCTGCTCCTCTTTGGATGCCAACCAATTCCTCAACGACCAAACAGTCCACTCATAAAAACCATATCTCTCCAACTGAGAGAGAAGGATGTTGTGGGGGACTATATCAAAGGCCTTACAGAAGTCTGGATAGATGATATCCATAGCTCTTCTCTTGCCCACTGATATAGTCAATCCATCATTGAAGGCCACTAGGTTGGTCAGGCAAGACTTGGCTTTGGTGAAGCCATGCTGGGTATCTGGATTCACCTCCCTGTCCTCCACGTGCCTTAGCATAGCTTCTAGGAGGATCTGTTCCACGATCTTCCCAGGCACAGAGGTGAGGCTGTCAGGTCAGTAGTTCCCCGGCTTCTCCTTTCTATCCTTTTTGAAAACAGGTGCAGTGTTTCCCTTTTTCCAGTCACTGAGGACTTTATCTGACTGCCATGACTTTTCAAATATGTTATGGGCAGGTAGAATACATTTAGTCCCCACTACTTTATTTCATCTTCTCCTGGACCGTGCTTTTGCAGCAAGACACAGAATCTGTCCCTTATGTTTCTCCAGTGCTCTGCTGGTCTAAATGCATCTTCTGGAAATACTTTGATCTGCGTGTTTGATTCATTTTGTGGGGATGTGAAAGAAGACATGGCACAGAACATATCAGAAGATTTTGGTCAAGCAAGTAGCTCTTCTGCAAATGCCAGTTAAGTAATCATGCATATCTAGAAAGAGGCTGGAGTATGAAGCCCACTGAGCTTTTTTGTGGCATGAGATAAGACAAAGCTGGCTTGAATCTGTTCATAGTTTGATTTTTTGTTTGTTTAATTCCCATCTTCCTCAGTCAGGCAGAACAGATCTGTAGAGAAAAGTCAGAATGTAGCTCTTTCCGAATCCTAAGTGTTGGAAGGCCAGATGAAGAGCAGGATAGATAAGGTGGTCCTGTAACTGGCAGTTCCTCAACCAGTCAGAAGGAGGAAAGCAAAAGAAAGACAGAAGTACATCTGAATGCAAAAAGCAAGGCAAGTCAGTCCATCATGTGGTGGTAGCAGAAGACCTTTCAAACAAAGCTAGTGGTAGAAGGAGGGTAAGGAATTACCTAGTTAGGCCAAGAATTCCGAATGTGGATGTTGGCCTGGCAGGAGATGTCACAAATCCATCAGAAGAAAGCACATACTAGGAAGAGACATAAAACTTTGAAGCCACTTCATGTGTAGCCTTAGCTTCTGTAGGGGATCCTGGTGGTCTCCCCACATTCCTGTTAAAGCTATCAAAGCCCAGAACACAGAAGGAAGCCACAGTCCTGGCAGTGAGGGAATTGCTCCAGCAGTGCTGCCAGGAGCCTGTAGACAGAGAAAGTACAGAGAAGCTCCAGGCTCTGGTCCTGCATGGAGGGAATAACTGTCTTGTTTTTAATTTGTTTCAAGCTTTTGCTATTTGTAGCCTCTGTGCCTGAAAATCAGAGGTCAACTAAAAGGCCATGGAAATGAAAGAGTGCACTGAAAAGAGATATTTGTTTTTCCATGACAGAAATATGACAGCCTCCCCCTTAGGACATGTATGATATCAAAATACAACAGAAAGCAGCTAAGTAGACCTCTGTATTTATTTTTTTAGTGCAGAATGCCGAGTAAGAAATAATCTTGTATTCAAATATTATCAGAAGGACTTCCATGTATTTTTTCACAGGCACAGGGACCTCTAGCAATATTAATATTTAGAAGAAGTTTAGGTATCCCCAAATCTGCCTCACTATTTCTTACAGCACCAAACTGGTCTACAGTGTTGCCATGTAATATGCAAGAAATTGCAAGAACAATTTTTTTGTTGTACTTTCATAGAAAATGGTGGTGTGCTGGGATCAAGCAGAATGTAACCTTGTATAGTGATGGGCCACAAACTTTTTGCTGCTAAAGAGGAGAATGGAGAAGCTGGTATTGATCTTGATGAGGTTGCCCATTCCATACACACCTGACTACCACCCTTAACTTAAGTTGCCTTAGAACAGCTTTAGCCGATATTAGGCAACCTCTTCTCAACATACTACACCCATCATTTTGGCAGAGGGAAGCACAAACCATGGAGCATGGACAAGGATCCACTTCTCTGTGGGGCTAAAGCCTTTCCCTTCTTAGAGTTTTTTGAGGAGATCACACTTCCAGCTTCCCTGCTCAGGACAACTGTACGTATGACAGGTAATAAAGGGAAACATGAGAAATCCTCTTGTCTCCAGCTCCTTGGAAAGGGAAATTTGGATTGGGTTTCTTGGATTTGAAAAAATAAATGGCATACTGTTGGTGCAAAAAGTTTATGTGTTAATGAGACAATTTCAGTAATTAGCAGGGCAGCCCACTTTGCTAAGAGGTATTAATATTTTATTTAAAACTCTTTATTAAAGAGTTTTCCCAGTGTTTACCTTACTAAATGGCATCAATGAAAAACATGATTCCTCATTCAACAGCGCTGACAAATAAGAGAAGAAAAGGTTGTGAAGTTGGACTTTCATGCCATCAGACATTAAATGATTTGGTTTACTTTTTACCAGGCTATCGCAGACATCATTTCCCTATGCATTCTTTCAAATGAAGAATTTTTCCCTGCTTACATCTTTCCCTCCTGCTAATAGATGAACTGGCATAGTGCTCCTAAATGCCAGCAGCTCTGACAGCTACAGTGCATTAAATGAATCCTCTCCATTATTTACACTCCTGTGTGCATGATAGACATGCCAGTACCTGGCCAACCTTCCCCAGGATCACCAGTGACCATGTGGATCCTTGTAGTCCCATGCCTTCCTCAGCACTTTCACACCACTGCTGAGACTTCCAACCAGTGGTAGCCCACAGCCAAAAAGATGGCACCAGGTATCTTCTAGCAAATAGCTTCTCTGCCCCTCTGTGGGAGCAGAAGCTACCCATAAAAATGATGGGTTACACTGAATACAAGTTAGTCTTAAGCCTTGTGAATACTTTCAAGAATCATATTCATGCTGACCATCTTCATACTGTCAACACTACAGAGCCATTTCCTTGGTCATGGTCTTGTCAGCTTCAGTCACACTGTGAGGTGATGCAAGTTTAAGCTGCAATTTGATTATCTGCTTACAATACCATGTCATGAAGATCTCCATGGCATTTTGTCACAGCTTGCAGTAGTTCAGGATGCTCCTGGTTTAGGGTCAGTGTTATAAAGCTGTTTGCCATAGCCTCAGGGTAACACTTCACTTTTTGTGTTAGTGAAGAATGGAAGAGAGCAAGGAGGGGCTGTCCTGGGTGAGAGGCAGATGAACCAGGGTGACAGATGAGCCACAGAGTGAAGAAAACATAGGATAAGGCACGGCTAACACATTCCCAGAGTGCTTCAAAGCCTCTATAGCACGGACACACGGCACAAGATGAGATAGCACAGGAATTGACAAGTTTTGTAATGGTAGCTTAAAGAGAGCGTTACTGAGCCATGTGGCACTTTTAGGGATGGATACTTCATTCACGGAGACTGCTAACCTGGTCAGTAAGGGCAAGTGTGGCATCCTGATAACACTACTTGGTCAAACCTCAGAGCAGAAGAAAGGGACAGGCATACCCCACAGATGACTAAAAGTGAGAAGAAATGGGATATGTGCCCTCCTCTTCCCCCAACAAGTAATTAGTGCCTTGTCTGTTGACTTTATTATATTTTTAACCCTCCTGTCTGCAGCTGATCCTGACTTCCCTGGCCCCATTAAGTCTTTCCCCAGCAAGACTGAGCTCCAGCTGGATGTCTGTCTCTGAGCTTTTCCTTGTCCTTCCAAAGTGAAGAAGAGAATCAAGAATTTTCTCATTTACCTCTGTTTGTATGTTTTGCAACAGCTTTATTTTGCTTCAGTCAAAATCCTCCTTAAAAATACAGGCACTGTTTCCTTTCCATTTAGGGGCAGGAGGGAGCAGCTGCCTGGCCCTAGGCACAATTACACTCCAATAGCTGAGGATGGGAGTCAGTGGCAGCCTCATTCTCCCCCCAGCTTTCATGAGGAAAAATTCATTTAGCAGCTCAGCATGGAGGGTTCTGCATAGCCTCCCCCTTCCCTGTGAAGAAAGCAGCATTTGAAACGGCAGAAAGAAGAATACGCACATGCATTTCAGCTGTTTACCCTTTCAGTTACTGCTGAGTTTCCCCATGCCCTCTGCAAACACATTTCCCCCCATCTGTACGTACTCCCACTGCACTCAGGTGGCTGGCACAGAATAGGCACTCACTTAGTTCCGTTTGTTAGGCACTTGTTTTCTGGTTTGTTTGTTTGTTGTTGTTGTTGTTGGTTTTTCTCCTTTAGTTTTCTAGGAGGGACTTGTTTTTCAGGGGACACTGATCTAATCATAGCATTGTAGAATCATAGAGCAGTTTGCATTGGAAAGGACCTTTAAAGATCATCTAGTCCAACCCCCCTCCCATGGGCAGGGACAACTTTCACTAGATCAGGTTGCTCAAAACCCCAGCCTGACCTTGAACGCTTCCAGGGATGGGGCACCCACAGCTTCTCTGGGCAACCAAGCAGCTTCATAGTCACCAGAGAACACATTGCTCAGTGGTCATCCAAAGCCAAAGAAAACAACCCAAGTCTGATGCATTCAGCATCAAACCGCTTGAAATACGAGACCCAAGTAGATTCTTCCATCATCTGGTGAAAAAGTATGGCTTTCTGAATGATTCTTTTCCAGCCAAACCTATCTGTCAACCAAACAGGAAAGTAATATATAAAACTTATAATAAATCAATTAATCACACTAACCACAGAAGCTCAGGTGTCTCCATGGTGCCATTTGTGGTCACTTGAGCCTGGGTCCCCTGAGACATTTGCATATCAGTTGCCACTAGTGCTGGCTGTGTTAGCTACAACACTTCTGTTGCTTCCTGATGTCTAGGTCCCTTTTGCCCCAAACTAAACACTTATACCTTCTCCCTTTTACATGCATACACCTGTCTGGGATGGAGTGACAATCTTCTATGACTACAGAGATATCTCCCCCCATCACAACCTTTTGCGAAAAATGTTTCGCGTAGTGGGTATGCACAATGCTTTTAAGAAACATTTATGCCAAGGATCCCATATTATATTAATCTTCTTGTACTATTTGGCCTGTCTCACATTAAAAGTATCTGCAGTACCTAATGACTCTGGGCTGTTTGATAGACATCTAAAAATTATAATGCCTGAATCTTTAGAAACCAGATATTACCACACAAAACCCCACAGTACCAAGTGCACTTATGTAATCTGAAATTTAAATGCAGATTTAAAAATCTGATTTTTAAATCAGACCAACTGATCTGCAGCCTTTTCAACAGGCTGCTATTTTGACACATTTTTCTACCACCTTATCATATTGGAAAAAAACAGGAGTCACAGTCACATGAAAAGGCTGTGTTTCAGTGCAAACTACTTAAATGCATGCTGCTAAACAGTGGTTCACCATCAAATTGCTGGAGCAGATATACTGTGTTCAATAAATAACTCAAGCCCCTCTTCTGTTTCCTGCAGATCCAAAAGGTGGCTTAAATCATGCTACATGCAGTGTACCCAAGAAGATGGTGCTTACTCCAGGACACACTACAAGCCACTCTTCCAGCCTGAAGTGATGCAGGATGATTGTCTCAAGAGCAGGGAGGCTTGTGCTACTACTGAGTGGGGGCTTGAGTAGGTGCACTGGTTTCTACAAAAGTGAAGAACTTTAGCTGGAGGGGTTCAGGCAGCACCCTCAGTAAAGATAAAAGAATGGGGGATAGGAAAAGAAACTGGGCTTTGCTTAGTATATCATGGGACTAACATGAAGATATCTGAGGCAAGAAACATTGCCTTCTGGGCTTGATCATGCTGTCTGGATTATGGGTAAAGAACTGGAGATGTGGGTGTTCAGAGTGAGTTGCCAGTACACTTTTATCTAAGCCTTGGCAGTTCCAGAGATCATCAGTAGAAGTTAAATTTATAGCTGGACCGTCAGCCATGCATCACAGACAGACTCTAGGAGCCTGGTACAAATGACACAGGTAAGGTTTTTGTTGTAGGGATCATGGTGATGATGGGCCAAGTCCTGTGAGGGAAGATAGTCCTACCACATGTTTGTATACTGTTGAGCTCTGATGCTGGCTGGGACTTCTAGGAGTGCTGATAACTATGATGACAAGCTCCTTCCAAATTAACTCAAACTGCAGAGTTGCCTGTAATCTGTTCTGTACAGAAAGCCTTATGGATCTCTGCCAGCATGGAGGGGACTGAAAGGCAGCCTGGGTCCCTTAAGCTAAAGCTAAAGCTAAAGGGAAGCAGAAAAGTTTAAAAATATCTCTACTTTGTCTTTCTCTTCTCTCTCTCTCTCTCTCTCTCTTTGCAATTTAGTTAGACTGTTATGCTAAAAACTCCTCTGAGGGGAAGGGAAGGATGGAAGGGGAGAGAACAGGACATATCCTATTTTCTGACTGAAATTGATAATCTGATGGGAACTTCTGAAAGATAACAATGTAATGGACAAAACAAATGTACTGCATCTTTTTAGGACATAGACATCAATCATGTGGTCTCTCTGAATATTTGTACTGACAAGTAAGATATCCACTGTCAATCATGAGAGGGTGTGCAGTGGAACAGCATTATAATGGAATGGTGCTTGGTCCGTGCTCAGGTTTGTGCTGAGGGCTGGGAATCAGGTGGAGCAGCAGTGCCCTTGTCCAGTTTGTTATAAAGAACTTTCTTCTGCCCCTGGAGGCTGCCAGGAAATGGTTTTGTCTCCTGCTATCAGGGAACAGATAATACACAAAGTGCTGCAGTGCTTCTGTTTGTTATTTAAGGAAACACGTAAGTGCTTCAAGTGTTTGAATAGTACTCTATTCAATGCATGGTGACAATGACAGAGACTGGAGAACACAGTTCAGCGGAGCAGAGACAGTGGGTGCAAGTCCAGCCTTTTAGTACAGACTACATCTACTTGCATCACGAAGCCATAAGCACTTCCCAGCTCTAGGCAACATCAGGTAAAACTAGGCAAAATCAGGTAAAAAAAAACCATCAGGCCAAACACACAATGCTTCAGGGCAGTCTGTCTTGCAGGCTTCCAAGTTAGGAAGTTTTTAGGCAGCTGGACTAGACGATCATTGTAAATCCCTTCCAACTAGAACTATTTATCCTATTTTATATGTTAAGTGTCTGGTGTAGGCATCTATGTTTACTTTCAGTATTTTTCATCGCTGGACAAGTGTCTTGCTCCTTCGTTTATGGGGCAGGAAGCATTGTGGATGGCTGTAGCTCAGATGAAACAGTTCAGCTAGCTCATAACTTCCTCAGGGAAACATGCACAGAGCAGACTGAGCAAGCTCTTATTTTTCTCTCTTGGCTTTTCCTCACAGGTGCACTAGACCCCTCTGAGTGGCTATCAAAGCAACAACAGCTTTCCTTCTCCCACAGAAAAAGCCTCCTCTGTGTAAACAGACAGGAGTGGTTCCCACAAGGCAGGTCTGAAAGCAGAGGTGCATATGCAAGAAAGGATACCAAACACTTGGTATTACTCTTTCTTCATGCCTCTGCAGGAGGCACAAGACATCACTCAATCACCTGCATGATGTAGCTTTATATGGCATGTCTCACATTGATCAGATCCAAGGGAGAGGGATTCCTCCTGCAGATGATGAGCTGGGGTACCAAGGAAAAGCTGTGAAGGGACACTGAGGCAGAATGAACAGCTCTGCTCACTCCCATCCCAGCAATTCTATCTCCAGTTCATCTCCCATCTCACAGTTTCTGACAAGGTCTGTTCAGACTTCTCATGGTCCTGCCCTGACTAGGAGTGCATATGTAGACAGGAAGACCACAGTATAAGACGTCTAGCTGTTGCATGTGCTTTCTCCATGTTGTGTGAAGAAACTGGAAGGCAAATGCCTTAGTAAGTACAGATGTCTGCATGGAGCACCTTAAGTAAAAGACATCCTACATGTCCTAATGTTGTGGGGATGTGGATATTTGGATAGAGGACAGTCTGATTAAAAAACGTTTATATATATATATATATATATATATATAAAGTTTTTCATGTCTTAGAATGCCTGAAACAGCTTTAAATGCCTACATTTACAGGGACAAAACACACCTTATCATACAGTTTACAGGAAGACTCATTGGGATCTTTGTAGTCTCCACTGACTACACTACAAAAGCAGCACACATACAGCAAAGAATATATAGAAAGATATCTAAGGGAGCCACATTTTACATTGAAAATTCTAGTTCTTTCATGACTGAATTTAATAGAATAAAGCTGAGCTCTTTGGTTATGGACATCCTTGTGTAAAATAATAATGCTACCTGGAATGGCAAAAACTGGATCTCACTTATCAACTGCTTGCAAAACAGCTACGATAAATTGAACTTTCTTTTTTTTTTTTTTTTTTTTTTTTTTTTGTCAGGGAAATTCTAGAACTTCTTCTGGCTGAAGTAGTTTAAGTACAAAGGTCTGGACATGAAGTCCACTGTCCATGGACAAATCTGAGTCTTTAATTTATGTAGGCTATTAGTATTAGAGTAGAACTATCTGAGACAAAAGACCCATCTTTCAGTCTCTCATGATAAGTATTCATACATGGTATGGAACCATATATATATAGCTGGTCCAGCCCTCCACTTCCCGTACATGTTGAGTCTATATTTAATAATGATTGAATTCCTCCCTGGATATACTATTCAAATTGTCTCCTATTTCTGTTCACCTTATAGTTGTTTTTTGTTGCAAATATCCATTACCAGCATGGCCAACTGACTTTAGGTATTTGTTGCTTGCCTCTTTGCATAGGCACAAGGATGGGTTGGTTAAGAAAGTCCTCCTTCCTGTTTTTCTTTGTTCTTCTTCTAGAGACTTGCAAAAAGAGATCTTTCCTTCGAAGGTCTCTTTGAGTTGAGTGGATAGACAATTCAGACCCAGTATTCCAGTCTTTCATGAAGGCAGACTGATGCTAGAGCAAATGACTTCTCCTATGCCCCTCAAAAGGAAAGAAGCAATCTTCCCAGTTCAACCTTATGTCTAGGCATGTTTGATTTGCCTTCTGACTGCACTAAAACCATCTTTAAACAGTGTATAATGAGCACAGTGTGGCTCTGCTGTCTTGTAATGCTCGATTAGTTTGCTAACAACTTGTTTGAGCAGGCATGTGTGCTGCTTCATGTCTTTAAGATTATGCCTGAGCAGGAAAAAAACAAAAAGAACAAAAAACCAAACCACAATTTGCCTCCTGTTACTCCTACTCTAGCCTTCCTCTGGAGCATTGTCTCTCTCTTATGTCTGTCTTAATTAGATCATGCCAGTCCTAATTTGAGACTGCAGATTTTAAGCAGGGAGAGAGGAAGGAAACACACAGACAATATACTAATTTTAGACAGAGACAAATGTGCCTTTTTCCATTAGGGAGCGGGAAGGAAGGAAAGCAAAGAAAAATAAAACAACCCCCTCTAAAAAAAACCAACAGAAGAAAATCTGCAGATGGAAATTGTATATTGTATCTGAAGTGGTGATTCTATCAAAGAGCACTAGGAAATTCAGCTGGAGAGAAGTCTACAGCCGAGACAGCGCTCTGTTACCAGCCCTGATGGCCCTCTGGCTCTTCTCACTCAAGATGCGCTACAGGATAGCATTGCACATTTCCATTCAAGTATGCCCCAAACATTTTTATAGCATCAGAAAGTACAGGAGAAAACAGCATGCATTTAGAATCTATACCTTCTCCCCTGCACAACGATACTAAAGCTCGATGTTACTTCTAGCTATTGTCTTCTAAAGGATTTCTCCAGTGTAAGTAGTTGTATGTGTGTATTTAGGATAAACACAAAAGTTCAGAGTTCCAGACTGTGGAAATTCTTTTGTATAAGTGTGGATTTAGAGGATGATGCCTAGCACATGCTGGATGTAAACAGCAGTTCACCACCAAGCAGACTTTTGTTACAGCCTGGGGGAGGGGAGAAAGCCCTCAGAGTGATAAATAAGGATTTGTGCCAGGTCTTGAATTGGTTTTGAATAAATTCACTCTGTGACTGTGTGCATGAGGAAGGATATTTAAGATATGTGATTGTTGTTTATTACTGTAATTTATTTATTCCTTCCTTTCTCTGGCTGCCTCCTTGTATTGATGTAAATTATGCACATGTGGAATTTGGATCTGAAGAAATACTCAAACAAAGGGGATTATAGTTTAGTCCCCCAAAATGATTCCTCCTTCATATTCACCTTGCATTTTTCCACCTCATATCTCATCACAGAATTGTCAGCTCTGAGCCAGGATATTCCGTGCTGACAAACCTGGGTGAATGTCTGGAGATGGAGTGTGGTCCAGCGTATTAATAAGAGAGATGACATTCAGGAACATTTGTAAAAGTCTATTTTTTGCAGGTTACCTGTGCAGAACAAACTGGACTTGTGGGGGTGGGGAATGAGGCTGTATGTCATCTAATTTCAGTCTTGTCCTTGTCCGCAGACAAATTATCCAGCCACCGAGTATGATGGATTGAGCAGGTGATGTCTGCTTTTGCCCAGGTCAAAGAGGAAGCCACACAAGAGAGTCTACTTGCTCACAGCTAGCTTGGTTTTACACCAAGAACCCTTCTTTGCAGTGGATGCAACTGGGAGGCTAGGTGTAATTCAAGAAAAAAGATAGGTAAGGTAGAAATAGTGCCTGCTGTAGACTAACAGGTCCTACATTTCTCTGTTTGGTTCTCTTTATTTAAGAGGATGGCTTTCCTGTTCAGCCCAAAGTGAGCTCACACAGTGAAGAGGTAATGGAATAAAAGTGAGTTTCAGCAACTTAACATGCTAATTCACAAAAGCTCAGCCCATGGTTAAAGCACCCTGCCAGGGACTCAGCGGTAGATCCTCCGGAGGCCATTGCACAGCCAGGAGTAGCTGGGTCACAGCAGATGCTGCACTGCTGGCAATTCTCTTCTTTAGGGAAGTTGTTAAATTAGGCTTCTTTTCAGTTGCTGGAGTTTTGTGAAGGGCTGCATGGAAAACAGCTCAAGGGTGTTCCGCTGGCTTTTCTTATTACTTTGATTTGTAGTTTAGCAGACTCGTCAGATTCCCAGGTAGCAGCAGTTTCTTGTGCCATTGGTAAGGAAAAAGTGACCTTTCCTACCCACTGCAGACCTTGCTGCAGTCACTTGTACTCTTCTCACACCCTAAGAACAGAGCAGCCCGACACCCTCTGCATGGGACTTCACCTCTGAGGTCACTCCCAAACATGACTTTTCTGCTCATTAAATAAAAGTACTCACAAATGACATATAACAACAACAGAGGTCAAAACTTCAAACATAAAGGCAAATCCCAGTTCCCCCCTCAGTTTCCTGTGGGCTTTGCTGTCTTTTCTGTTGGAAGGTTGCTATGTGTCAAGCAAGGTACAAGTATTACTTTAATATTCTCAGCAAAGCTCATAAGAAAAGCTGTTTATCCACTAATAATCCAAAAGAAAGGAAGGGAGTTGGAGAGGGAGGAGAGGAAAGGAAGGAAGCATAAAGGGAAAGACAATATCTATGTTTTCCTCCTTCTTTCTCCTCTTTGCAAGTTTTCAGCAACTCATTTGCAAACTCCTGCAATTTTTCTTAGACCAAGACAAAAGTTTTCTTCATACTCAGATGTCAATGCTTTTGAAACAGAAGGCTTTCCCTCACCCTGACAGAACAGTGGTCAGGAACTGCCTTCTTAAAATACCATAGAGGTCTTGAACTAAACAAATCAGTTTTGTGTAAAGTCTCTCGGGTGTGTAGGGTCATAAAGAGAGGGGAACTCAAAACCAAAATGGTAGAAGACATTAGAAAACAGTAGGACAGAACGGGGTCCAGGCTTTGGTGTTACCGAACCTGAGAAAAAAGAACTTTACAGAAAACAGACAGGGTCTGTGTTGACCAGGTGTCCCAATCTGTATCTTCTACCCAGGACCAGCTAGAAGTCACCACTGCACTGGGTGGACTGTACTGTACCCATAGTATCAATTCCAAGCTGGCTTCTAAAAATAACCCTTAATGATCGGGCATGGGCCTTCGGTTTCCATCCTCTAAGCACTGAAGGACTACTACTTTGACCATTTATTCTGACCTCTGAAATACACAGAAACATTTTTTTCTCTCCTCAAAGTGGGTTAGGAAAAAAAACCAAAACAAACAAAAAAAACCCCCAGACAGATTCTCTCAAAAAGAAAGTGAAATATGCTAACTTTCTGGGCCTGTCAGTTCCTTTGCTTGGAGTATGCAAGCACTATGAACGACCTGGTGACTTCTGCCAATTTAATTTGACAGGTACCTTCTGTAAGACAGTTGTACACACAGTGGTTTTTCTGACTTCTGTTTTGGGTGCTATTACATGGGCTGTGTTTCACCATGACCTAGCTGAATCCACATTTTACAGCTGTTAAAGCTAGTTATTCTGCTCATGCTTTTAATTTTGCTCTATACTTTTGGCTTAAAGCACACCAGACTAAATCAAAAGAAACAAAACACACCTAGCAAGACTGCACTATTGCCTTTATTTTCCTGCCAAAGCTGAAAATTGTCCTTGCATTGTATGTGTTTTACCCTCCTCCATCCTCTTCGTAAGGAAGAAGCTGCAGATGAGCTTCAGACTCTTCTCCGAGCTGTGCTGAAATCTGCCTCCCTTAATGAGCAGACTTTTGATTCTTCTAAACACACCACAGCTTGGCCCCTGTTTTCTTTGACACTTTGCCAAGCCTATTACACATGTCTGAGCACCCAGGGAAATAGAAGAATTATGATTTCCATTTGGCTTAGTCTAATTTTCACTGGCTTTGAAATACAGCAATTGCTTTTCTTTTGTTTTATTTTTCCTTGTCATTTTGCTGTTTTCCTTTCTTTTTCTTTCAGAAAAACAGAACAATAAAAAATTACTAAAATGAAATCCCCTTTCCCTACACTGCTTTTTCACAAAACAAAAACTTATTTGTTCCAGAAAAAGATTTCATTATCTGAAGAGTTCTTTTGCAGGAAGGAGTGTGCTAATGAGGTCATATGTAATCAGAACATATGGAATTGTCTTACTATTATCTCCATTTCAAGTGCTTTGGAAGGAGGGTGACCGCAGGGCATGTGTGCGTGTGAAGGGGGACAGTAGAACTTTCCTGTACCATGTGAGTAGGAAAGCACGTACATGCTGAAGCAAAAGCATTTGCTTTTCAGGAGGACCTGTACAGGCTGGAGGAGTAAGTTAACAGGAACCTTCTGGAATTCAATAAGAACAAATGCAAAGTCCTACATTCAGCAAGGAATAACCTCTTGCAACAATACAGGCTAGGGCTTGACTAGCTGGGGAGCAACTCAGCATGTGCTTGGAGGGGAACATTGCTGGACACAAGCAATTCAGGAAGTTTCTGGAATTACTTGGGCTAGTTTATGCATGGATGTCTTGGACAAACCGACAGAAAAGATGCTGTGCCTTGTATGCTGCTCAAGGGTAGAGAACAAATGATCAAAACAATGAAAGCATTTTTACGATGAAAGCTGCCATGATTATAAGGTGGAAAGCTGCCGTGATTATAAGGCAGTAGCTTGCACGTTCACAAGTGATGTGAAGCAACTACCACCCTGTACTTCATGAAAGCATACTTCAGCTTGTTCAGGGAACGGGCAGAAGGATTTCTTGGGAGGTAGCCTACCAGGGCAAAGGGCCCTGGGAATGCTGACTAGTCTTTCAAGACAGCTTCTTACAGCCCAAAACTGGTCTGTTCCAATTCACAGGAAAATGAGCAAGGGTGACAGGAGGGTGGTATGGCTACAGTGGGAATTTTTGACTGAGCCCAAACAAGAAAAAGAAACATATGGAAGTTGAAAATGGGCACAACAATCCAGGAAATATACAGAAGAGTAGTATGCAGAGAGGATGAGGAAGGCCAAAACTTGCCTGAAACTGAATCTGTCAATTAATCTGGAGAGTCCCATTTTACTGGCAAACTCTTCTCTGAGGCTTCCCAGAGAGTTATGCTCAGAGTAGAGTCTGGGTAGGAAGGAGGGGGAGCAGCATTATCCACAGCAGAGGAAGACTGAGATAAGGACCACTAAAGCAAAACAAACGTATACAGCCTGTGGGTCCTGATGGGGTGCTTGAGGGATTGCTGAGCAGGCTGACTGATGTCTTTGCAAGGTGACTCTATCATCTTTGGAATGTCATGGTGATCAAAAAGTATTCCTTAAGATTGTAAAAAGGAAAGCAGCACACTTTTTTTTTTTTTCTTTTTGTAAGAAAAGGAGGAAGAAAGGTCGAAGGCATTGCAGGTCTGTCCTTAGTCTCTGGAAAGGTTATGGAGCAAACTGTCCTGGAAGCCATGCACAGTCATAGAAAGAATGAGGTCAATGGGAACAGCTAGCACAGATTTCCCAAGGACAAGTTATTCCAACAAAACTGATTGCTTTCTCTGATGATATATAACTAACTATGAATGATGGGTAGAGCACTAGGTGTTGCTCACCTTGATTTCAGTGAGGCTTTTGACACTTTCCAATAACATCTTTACAGAGAAATATGGTTTGGATGGATGACTGAAAAAAACATGTGAAAAACTACTCAGACTGCTGAGTTCAGTTTAAGTGTCAGCTGTTCAAAGACTAGTTGGCAGGCAGTTACCAGATATGACTCTTGAGGGTCAATAATGGGGCAGATGCTGTGTAATATTTTTATTAATGACCTCAGCAATGGGTCAGAATTAACTTTTGCTGAGTTTGCAGATGATGATAAATTGTGTAGAGCACTTGAAACACTGGAGAACAGAGCTGTCGTTCATAAGGGCCTTGATAAACTGGAAGACCAGTCAGACAGAAGCTTCCTGAAGTTTAGTAAGGGCAAATGCTTCATTCTGCATTTGAAACACAACAGCCCAATGCAACAGCACAGGCTGGGAACTGACTGACTCAGTGGCAGCCTTGCAGAAAAGAATTTGGTCTTGATGGACAGCGAGGACAAGGTAAGTCAGCAACACATGGTAGTGAAGGGTAACCAGTTCATAGGTAAGGTTATAGAGAGCCTGGTTTGTTTAACTGGGAGCAAAGGAAGGGCAACTTGAAGTCTTCCATTAACTAAAAGGAGATTGTAGAGAAGTATGTGCTGGACTCTTCTCGGAGGTGCCCAGGAAAAGGACAAGAAGCAAGTTGCAACAAGAGAAATTCCAGCTGGACTGAAAGAAATTAGATTTCATGGTGAGAGAGGACAGATGGCTGGAAAAAGTTTCCCAGAGAGGTGTGTGATCTCCATCCTTGGAGGTACTCAAGATTTTGACTTGACACATCCACAAGCAACCTAATCCTAGTTTACCCACTGAACTGAATTATTATATGCATCTATGATTTTCAGTGCTGCTGAAATTTTTGGTCCTTGGAGGACAAGCATTTATATGGGATTACCTCAGCTGTGCTCTTCCTAGTTCTCAACCCACAAAATATTTCCCCTAGCACACTGGTGGGACTTCCTAGAAGTAAGAGGTTTCCTTGAAAGTAAGATCAAAATCTACATAAGGAATTTGAAAAGATACACCAGTTCTTCATACTAAAAGGGAACTCAAAGGATCATATTCCTTATAAGAATCTTTTCTACATACTTGATTTTATCTTTCTCTGCATTCACTGGATGTTCAAAGGAACACGACACACACGAACTTCTCTTCTCGCTATGGATTTCTCTTGAGTGGACGTGATTTCAGAATGAGAGAACCTGAATTTCTGGATCCTAACATCATTATGTCCGCTGTCAAAATGTCACAGAAGCCTCAAGTGCTGATAAGAGCCTGGGGTGACAGAAGTCAATCTTGCTGGTTGTTTACTATTCCTACCAGCAAACACAGTCCCTAGGCACTTTTTGTAAGGATTGTCTTCTGGTCTAACTACTGTCAGACTCTGACAGACTAGCAGCTGGTTACAAGTTATTCCTCTAAGAAACTATGGCTACTTCTGCTTGAGTGAAGGGTTTGGTACAATAGAACTGGATCAACAGATGGATGCCGTTAGTGCTGAGGCTCCTCATTTCCACTACATGAATCTGATGCTCCCCTGGTCTGAAGACCTGAGTGTCCCTGTCATGCATATGTGTTGAAGCTGTCCAAAGACAAGCCTTCCCACGACCCTTTGCTTCCTTCTTTATGAGCCCATCTATGAAGCATCACACTATCCTTTCGGATTTCAGGCAGATGGTGCTGATATATTAATGTTCCTGACAGCTGTAGTAAGGATTCCCATATTTAAAGAAACCTTATTCTCCTTCTGTTTGTGCATTTCCAAGTGACATCATAATATTGCTCTCTAAACTCCCTGATTCCAGCTCATTCAATGTTCAAAAAAGGTGTCACGGTGTGGAGTATGAGGGATGACAACAGTGGTCTTAACCCTATAGCAGCTACTCTGGGACAACACTCAAGAATACTGGTACTGCCTGTCTTCCTTTGGCATGGAGAAATACTGGAATCTCTTGACACTGTGACTGCTCTGGTTCTGGGTCTGGGAGGGAAACTCTGGCTGGTGAAGCTGAATTGTCCTTAGGGGACAGTACAAACAGCAGAGAAAGTCTTTCAGACATGGTGGTAAGTTTGAGGTCCTGAACCATGAACCAGCACTGTGTCTTCATCACTATTGGACTCAATTTGGTGAGGCTGTAGCTGCGTTAGAGTGACTGTTGCCCTGTGGAGTCAATACTTTTCCTGATAGAGTAATTTATGTGTAGGCAAGACCACCACTGTCAAAAAAGGTGGCTGATACTTCAGGGGTATTTTTCAAGCCATTTCTTTTCAAGTGAATGAGAAACATCAACAAGACTATTCAGGAATTTAGTCAGATGCAGTTAGGTGAGACAAGTGCCGATGAGCACAGGCAATGTATTGAACATTAAGTGACATTCATCTTCTTGGAGTGATATAGCCAGTTCCTGAAAACATGTGGAGGTAGTGCTATCTCAGATTTACTAAGGGGTTGTCCTATTACAAGGAGAGATACTGCTTTTGTATGACTGTAATTGCTCTGAGGAGGATGAAGATACAGCATCAGATTGAAAAAAAAAAAAAATCAGGAAAGAGAAAAGAGAAGAAAAAAATAAAGATTCTGGTCATTGAGTCATGCATCAGGAGGAGCATAGCAGATGCCAGGCATGCAGCCTAATACCATGCCTTGGCTCAGGAGGGGACTGAGAAGTGCATGTTTAGTTAGGCAAGGCATGGGACTACTGCTCTACTGTTACTGAACAGAAGCCATATGAGGTCACTGGTGAAGGATCAGTGGCTAGGAAATTATTTGGCCCACACTGGTGCACTGAGGATGGATTGTGGCAGTTGTCTGATTTCAGGTTATTGTCAGCCAGCCAAATGCACAAGTCCTCTAGAAGGAGACGAAGGATTTAAATATCTCCTGGTGGCTTCTGATTGCTTATAACTTTATCAAGTGTGCAAGTACTCTGCAGTAATCAGGAGCATAACAGGAGGCATGCACTGATCTCATGCCCCACTGTCTATATGAGACCCTCACCCACCCACGTTGCAGACAAACTCCCCTTGGGATTCCCAACTATGTGATGTTAATCAAGAGTCAAACCACATTCTGGAATGGGCTGCTTGCCTGTGTGCCCAAGCTGGTGCTGCTGTGCATCCTTAAGTAGGGGATATTAATGGCAACATATTGGGTGTGAGGCAGTGATTTTTCAACTTTGGCCACTACATTTTCATCAGCAGCAGGAGGAGTGTGATTCTCAGAACATTTATTTAGTCTCCTTACCAAGCAGAGCTAGCTTCTTTTCCAGGTGCTTAGACTACTTTGCCTATTACAGAGAAATACTGTGTCTAGCTGTGTCTTTGAGGGCCTTTAACCACCAGTACTCAAAATCAATACTGTATGTCCACTGTAACATTACATGCTAAAATAAAAAGGATAAAAAACCCTGAGTGAGATGATGTGATAAAGAATTAGACAGCAGTGGGGGAGAAGGAATAACCAGGCAGGTAACCTCTGCTGGAAACTAAACTTGTAGGTCACCTATTAGTCAGCTTCACCGCTCCTGGTTTATTACCATTATATTTGCATGGAGCTGGTGGGTGTTTTGTGTGTGAAAATGTTGCTTTGCAACAACAAAAACTTGCCACAAACTAAAATTCACCAAACTTGCATGAAAAGAAGAGGGGGAAAAACAACCTGTTCTCAGGGAGAATTTTTTTCAGCTGACTTTATCCTAGACAATTAAATTCTTGTAAGAAGAGACCTATTTTGCTCCACAGGGGAGGGAAAAAATATCCATGCCGTAAAATATGGTGAAGGCTGAAGAAAATTGAGCTGAATTCACAAAAAAGTCAAGCAAAGGGGTCAAGTGAAATTTCTCCATAAAGTATTCATTTCTAGCCTTTCTGCAGAGCTTCAAACAGTGCAGAAAAAGCTCTGATGCCCTATTACCCTTAATTCAAATTCTCTTTTCTCATCGGCTCATTTCCCACAATGGTGACAGGAAGCTTTTCTCAACAATTAAAAAAAAAAAAACAACGAAAAAACAAAGAACCCAACAAACAAACATATCAAATCCCCAAAATTGTCCATTTTGATCCAGCCTACCCAAGGGCAAACAAAACCAAGGTTTTTTCTGTTTCTGCTTGTATGGAGCACAATTTTCTCCTGAAACAAAACAAAATAAAATAAAGACTATATTTGATGGTGATTTTTCAATCTTTTTCTCCCCTGTTTTTAAAAAGCAAAATCAGTTCAACACAGATACCCTTCCTAGATACTATAGACATACCCTGCCAAGATAAGCAGCCTTTCTCATCTCTGAGCAAATATCATTTAACTCCCTATAATCCAAAGTGTAGAATCAAAGTTGGAGCTGCAAATAAGGACTTGAAATCCTTTCTGTTCCATAAAAGAGGTCATTTATTGAGTGTAAGAGTGGAATTCCTGTGCCCAGTATGTAGAGCCATTGAGGATTAGATGTCATCCTGAAATGAGTTTTCAATACCTCTCCACATAGCAAGCTGGGGACTGACTTCTGCAATTTCTTCAAGCAGTGATCCAGCTGCAGTAACTGACAGTCATCGTAACTGATTAGTCAGATAACACTTCTGACAGTCTTATCTGTTCAGAATAAAGTCAAGAAAATACCATGGTTCATGGCCGTGTCTATGGATATTCACTTTTCTCACAAGGTCCCCTTTGCAAAGTAGAACAAATTTATCAGCAAGCATAAATGCGCTATTCATGCAGAAAATGCTGGGGACAATACGCTCAGTAAAGCCTAGCAAAGCTCTCTTGTCAAGGTTAGTAATTCAGAAAAAAACTATGAGGCAAGGATGAGCTGCCTGCAACAGGATAGATTAAAGCTGGCTGCAGTAGCCTTGTTTTAGACCGCTGAAGGTAAAAACCGTAGGCAAAAGAAGACTTCAGACATGGCTAAAGTCTACCCTCTGGAAGTCCAAGGTAGCAGTTCTCCTGACCCCACTCCTTACTTCTTCCAGAGTCAAAAACTAACATTTTGTGATAGCTACACCCAAGACAGCCTCCAACCACATCACCCGCAAGTCCTTCTTTGTTTGCAAACAACAGGTCCAGCAGGCACCTCCCCTAGCTGACTCACTCACCAGCTGTGTCAGGCAGTTATCTTCCACAGGCTCCGGAACTTCCTAGACTTGTTTCCTCTTTGCTGTATTGTATTTCCAGCAGACATCTGGTAAGTTGAACTCCCCAAAGAGAATGAGAGTTAGTGATTGTGAGACTTCTCCCTGCTGCTGATAGAATATTTCATCTGCTTCTTCATCCTGGTTGGGTGGTCTACAGACTCCTACCATGATACCTGCCTTGTTGACCTTCCCCCTCATTCTTATCCACTCAACTCTATTGTCAGCATCATCAAGCTCTAGACAATCAAAACACTCCCTAACATACAGGGAAAACCCACCACCCCTCCTTTCTTGCCTATTCCTTCTGGGGAGTTTATAGACATCAGCTGCAGCACTCCAGTTGTCTGAGTCATCCCACCATGTTTCTGTGACTGCAACTCTAGCATAGTTTTCTTGCTGCGCAGTGGCTTCCAGTTTGTTGCCCCTGCTGTGTGCATTGGCATAGATGCACTTCAGCTTGGCTATAATGCTGCCACCTTTCTGGGGAAAGAAGCCCTAATTCCTATGTGATCATTCTCAGGCACTTTTGTTTCTTACACATCAATAACTATTGCATATTTGCTGCCACATGGCTCTCCATCCCCTGCCTCCACTGAGATGACAGACTGAAGGACCGCACCATTCCTCAAACATTGTCATGCTGACCGCAGGTATTTAGCAACTCTGGTTTTATCCCTTTCCCCCTTTAAATCTGGTTTAAATCTCTTACAGTGATCCCTAACTCCTGTGCAAGGATCCTTTTCCCCTGTTGGGACAGGTGTACCCCATCTGTTGCCAGCAGGCCTCCTGCCATGTAAACTGACCTGTGATCAAGAAACCCCAAATTCTGCCTCTAACACCAGGCTCGGGGCCAGGTATTGATCTGCTGGCTCTTCCTGCTTCTTCCCTCATCATTCCTGGCAACTGGAAGGACAGAGGAGAGCATTGCTTGTGCTTCTGATCTCCTAACCAGTCATCCCAAGGCCTTGAAATCTCTCTTGATTGCCCTTGAACTTCTTGTTGCAACTTCACTGCTGCCTGCCTGAAAAATCCATAATGAATAATAATCTGGGGGCTGTACCAGGGATGCAGCAGACTTCCCTAAGAAGTGGGTCTGGTCTGCAAATTGGGCTTTCTGTTCTCCTCAGGAGAGAGCCTTCTATAATAATGACCTGTCTTTTTATCTTTATGGAAGCAGGTTTGACACAGGGCATATACTGACTTAACCTCGGCAACACCTTCAAACTAGATGAACCATCGTCCTTGTTATTGCTCAGTTCCACTTGCAGAACCTCACACCTATTATGCAAGGGCACCTGGGAAGATGAGGTGGTCACAGAGGAGACATGGTTGCTGCACTATGCAGGAACTTGTTGCCGTTCCCCCCCATTCCTTAAGCCAATGCATATAGTGTATACATATGCATATTGTATACATATAATATAGTCAAAGATTAAGAAGGGACCGTGGTTCTTGTCTCCATACACATAGTAATGGCACAGAGACTGGTTTTGTCACCAGCAAAGGTTGGTGGCACCTGCTGGCATGATCATATCCTCTGTTGGGCCAGGGGTGTTGTGTTCTAGATGCAAAAGGCCATGAGACAGGTACTAAGCCAAAGTTTGCTCCAGCTGAGGAGTGTGCATGCAGCTAGCTCAACAAGGAGAAGCAAGCTCTTCATGGGATAGACATACATCTGTACACACAGGCTGGTTCTGAGCTTGGACAGGATCCCTGCATACTGACAAAGAGATGATATGGCAGTCCCGACAAAGAGCCAGCCACACATGCTTCAATGGCAGCATGTTGGGTGGCCCAGCAAAGGAGAGCATCAACCATCTGTGTGATATTGTCACTTCCAGGAAATCCCATGTATAGAGGAGACCTATGGTGGGTCAGTGCAGGCAACAAGGGAATTAATCTGTCAAAGCCAGAGTCCCCCCCATGAGCAGCTCATTTAGTGTTGCCAAATTAGAGCTGTAATCAAGTACAGAAATCCAATAGATACTGTTCCCCCTGCTTGGCTTTGCATTTCAGGGAGCACCTCTCTTGCTGTAAGGCACCGTACACCTCATGTCATAGTCCGCATGGCTTCACAGAAGAAGCTTTCTCCATTGTTCAGCTAGAGTGCTTCGTGTTCTCTTTGCTTGGTCTGAAGAATATCAATTACCAGAGAAACATCCTCAGACCTGATTTGTGGATCAATGAATACAAATATCTGCCTTCCAGGCAGACCTATGTGGTGACACCATCTCTGAAGGTTTCTCACAGCCTTCACATCTTCTTGTAGCTCTTGCTCTACAACAAAGCAGCTACCTGAGCAATGGGAAGGCATTTAGTTAACAGTGTGAAAAAGAACAGAACATGATCAAGTCAGGACAAGAGAAAATAAGGCGTGCAGCAAAGCACAGGTTTGGAAGTGTATTCTTCTTCCAAAGCTTAAGAAAATACAGTGGTTTATCATCGTGCAGCTCCTTTCCATGGCAAAGGGGGAAGCCACAGCAGGCCAGCCAATGATTTCTCTCCCTGGAGTGGCAGTCGATATCGTGCTTCCATATCAGGCTCATTTTCCATCCACAGGACTTCTTATGAGCAGCCTGTGGCTTACCAGTGTAAGCAGGTCTGGATCCCACTGCCAACAGCACACTGATTTCACCTGGAGACTTGCAATCTACACAGTGGACGTGCCTGGTTTCAAAGCTGTTCAGAGTACAGATAGAACCAGCATCTCATATTATTAAAGCAATACCTTTCTGGTGTGGAGCTTTTTCCAGGCAGGTTCAAAAAGTGGAGAAATTTTTCACAAGCTTCCTGTCTCCCTTCTAAATACAGAAGTGTGCATGGTAATGTCTACTGATGAAAAGAACATGAAGAAAATGTGTGCAAAGATACTGTTTGTGAACTGGTACCAGTAGCAGCAAAGGCTATGTGCTAAATCCAAACCACTGTATGTTAACTGTTCACTTACAGCTCATGAACACTAGGGTTTAAGAGCTAGGTTTGATTTGTGGACTCATGGTGATAGTCCAAGAGCTGAAGTTCAGAAGGGGCAAGATTTACATTTAAGGTCCAGTTCTAGGAGGTGGAAGCTGGGCTGTGGTATGTAGACCTGGGGTCAGAGTTTGCCTGCAATGCTCATAAGCGTTAGTTAAGCTATTCTAAATGTCAAGCCACTGTCTAATTAAAAATCTTAATAGAATCATGGAATAACTTACATTTGAAGGGACTTCTGGAGGTCATCTGGTCCAATCCTGACTTAAAGCAGGGCCAGCTTTGATCAGGCTGCTCAAGGCCCTGCCCAGACTAGTTCAAAGTACCTCCAAGGGAGTGTGAGAAAGGAAAGGCAGATTTGTGCTGGGGGATATGAATTAGCTTTTCAGAAACTGTGTTTGGGAGAGCAAGGGAAGGAATAGAGGGCATGAGCAAGGAAAAAAAAAAAAAGAGCATGCTTTTGTAATTGTTTGATACATGCAAAGGGTGAGGTCCATTTTGTTTGCTTAATGGGGATGTAGCTATTTGAAATTTCGGAAAACATTTTTGTGGCAAATAGCACATCACTAAGTATAAACAAAGCCTCAGGTCAGCATACAGCTTGCTCTTTTGCCACCTCTTCCTAATACCATTGTCTAAGAGAAAGGAGGAAAAAGATACTTGGATAAAAGAATAGATTTGGAGTTCTTCCTCTTCATTGCCTGTTTGAGTGATTTCATCTGTTAGAGCTATGTGAGGTTGGTAGAAGGCAGTGTTTCCAAATATTTTCTTCCAGAAAAGTCTAAACTTAGAATAGAAAACACTGTTACTTCATGGTATGTCATCAGTGACTTCGTTATGGTCCTACAATGTTTTACTCAGTACATCAGTGCTCATCTCATAGCTGCTCACAACACAAGGATTCAAGTCCTTTAGTGCTGCCCCTTTGCAAGAAGCATTAGATTCATTAGAAGCATTGCTAAATATATTAAGATTAACCTAAAATCTCAAACAACAGGTAGTATTGGAGGTATTGTAGATCTATCCAGAAAAGTGCCAAAGTAGTCATTTGTTTCATCCAGCAGGCATCACTGAATTAGGCTGACATATATTAGCTCATTTATAGTTCAGTGGGGGATGCAAGAAACCTCCCCAATTTCTCAGAGCTGGACTTGGGTTCAACACAGCAACTGCAGCTACAGAAAAAAAAAAAAAAAAAGTCTTCAAAAGAGACTTAAATTTAGAGGAGGTTGTGCTATGGAAAGGGGGCTTTGCTTTGCGAGTGCTTTCACTCATTATCAATAGAAACATCAGTTCTAGCCATCCAGCTTTCAATACAGGGACAGGCTTAAATCTTCACCACAATTGGTCTCACCATATGCAGGCCTCTCCTATCTCCTCTTGTAACTGATCTGAAATCAGACTTTAGGATAATTGAAAGAATAACTGTAAAACACTGAGATTTCTTCCTTGTAGGATGTAGAAGAAGTTGAAAAGATTGTGAGTTTATACTCAGCAGTAAGTTCTCCAACCTCCTGTCAAGTCATTCATCTCCAGTCTATTCCTCCAGCAAGTGGTAACTACACAGATGATCCACGTACGCCCTTGTGCTCACTTGCTATGCGCCTTGTAAGGCATTTGTCTCTGCCTGCTAACAACAGGTCTTCTAGCATTTCAAGGAATAGACACCGGGAAAACTGAGAGCAGAGGCTAAGACTGTGACCATTCAGTTCATCACTTTGGAGCTTGAAACTAAGAATATAACCCACAAAAGTCATCCTTAACAAAAATAGACCAAAACCCAGGAGTTACAAGTTCCAAACGATTGCTTAAAAATTCAAATCTACAGCTACGTTCTGCTTTCATGGTTTTCTTCCAGGGAAAATGTCAGAAGTAAATAGCAAGTATTGAAAACTACCTTCCACATTTTATTTCCAGCCTCAGCCATTTGGGTACTGGTCCATATTTCTGCCAGTAATTACTTGTAAATCTTCCAAGATGGAAGAGCTACAAAGAAACAGGTGTAAGAAGAAGGCATAATGGTAAAAAGCTTACTTGGCCCACCTTGGATTTAGAAATTAAATTTCCCCTAATCACAGTATGCAGTTAAGTCACTGTTTTCTTATGCCAACTGCACAACCAGAGGGATTGTATAGCTTTATCCAGGCCTTATTCATACCCAATGGTTGTGGTGGATTTGTCGTTTCAATTATGCATGCTCTGAGAGTAGAAAGCTGAATTCATAATGAACTTCCAATGCCATCAAGGAGAAAATCAACTTCATGTGCTGAAGTAATGTGCAGAGTATTTTTGCCTTATGCCTGCCTACAAAAACATTTCCAAAGACAGCAGGAGGGAGATAAGTCTCATATGTATAGAAAAACAACAGTACACTTACCGCGTCTCTCATACGCATCCATCGTTGCAAATTGCCTCTATAAAACACACTCCTCCACCTTGCTGAATAGCCAGCTCAGCCTTCCTTTCCTTCTCAGCGGGTAACAGAACCAACTCCCCCACTTCTTCACCCCTTGTCAGTTAATCATGATGACCCAGTACCTCCAACAGAGATACGTATCATTTTCAGAATATGGTGTTCAAATGTGTCTAACAGAGAAATTCACTTTAGCCTCCACATAAGACTGAAAGATTTTAAATATCGGAAAGGTGCATCTTTTGATTATAACCCCTCCTCTTAGAGCCTCACTTTCCATCTGGTACGGTTTCCCCTACTCCTGTCCTTCACCTTCAGCAGCAAGCATAATCCCAGTTACTTCATTGCAGTAGAATTGACTCGGTGATGGACAAGCATAAAGTAATTATCAGGTCAAAGTAAAATTTGGGATTATTTCAGTTTCCACACAAAAATCCATTTTCACAATGGAGGTTATTGACAGCACACATGATATGCCAAAGAAATTAATGTAGAAAGAACCCAGAATAAGCTAGATAAATCTCTGCAGCAACATCTCTTCTAAAAGCCTCTAATAGAGAGTAAACTTGAAAACAGCTACTGTCATGTGTTCAAAATATGTTCCACATTTGTCCTAGGGTTTGCTTATTGAGAGGGGTGGGAAGGGGTGAAAAAGCACTTTCAAAATGCTTTCCATTCATGAAGACCATCCCATACAGCTATTCATTCATTGAGACTTTTGGTGTTTTCCTTTTTACCTAGTGAAAACAAACTCATCACTTCTCATTTTTATCTGGAAGTTTTATTGGCCAGAAATGTGACAGTTTTCTGAGGCACTTTGGACAGCCATTACGTTGCTGACAGATGAAAATAACAGTAAGTTATAGAAGTACCAAAATAATGTGCAACAATTAGCTAGCTTTAACTATCACTACATACTCCTTAGTTTGTTGAGTACCCTCTTACCTCCCCATCTTACAGAAGGAGCAACAGCACAAAAGAGACAAAACCTCCTCACCCAAAGTTGTAACAAATTTGAAATACAGCTTCAATTTGAACCCAGGACTCTGATGTGACCACCAGGCTTCAAAATACCTGATTCCTCTAAAGGAAGAAAGAAAAATTTAAAAAAGACCCCAAACTCTCACTTGGTCACTCTAAAATCCAGTTAAAAGGCTTTCTGATGCCGTAAGGACAGGACTGAATAGCAACATGTCCATAAAGCCTTTTGTTTTCACACTGTAAGATTTGATTCTCAGCTTGGTCAGCCTGATGGCAAGCAAAAGACCATTTATCTTTAACAATTGCTTAGTGGCCTGCACAAAACAAATTGGTTGTTATCTTGATCTTACATGGAATGGAAATTGAACAAATCATTACAACTGTGAGAATAACTTACAGTGATTTATAGACCCAGTGAATCAAAGCTTTTTTCTCCTTGCAAAAAAAAAAATCAAGGCTTGCACTGAAGAGGAATTCATTGGAATGGAACACACCCCATTTTTGCTCAAATGCAGGTCTTTTGTTTAGATGTGTGAAGATTTATGCCTATACAATGCAGTATAAATATAAGCAACCAAGTTTCATCTGCCTTTGCCAATGAACTTGATAGCCACTTTAGAGGGGAGCAATGAGCTTATATTAATTTCAATAGAGCCTGAAATTAGCCATCCAACAAGAATTGTTCTCATGGTGTTGATATTCAGCATTTCATGACTGATCAAAGATGTCAAAACGATAAAGAGAGTCTCCTTCTGAAGATCTGTGGGTAAAGTGTGCTGTTCAGGAGCATGATATTAAAGCATCAAGATTAAAGTGGCAGATGTTTACTTTTTACCCAGAAGTTCTGCAAAGCACCTTGAAATATTTGTACTTCCTTCCTGTAACTGGAACTGAGATAAGCTTTCAAGTCTTAAAATTGAATTTTCATCCTCTGGAGGGCTTTAGAGCACCATCCATTTTTTACACTGTAGAGAGAGGGTGCCTGTGTCAATCCATTTTTAATAGCTGTGATTAGTTGTGTTTCTTGATTCAACAAATAGAACTCATTTCATTTGGAACGAAGGAGCAAGAAAGGGTAAAGAAAATGTGCTAAGAACCTTCAAGCCTTTCATGGGCCACGTGAAAGCATGGCCTTAGGTCTCCCAGTACCTTTGTTTTCCATAGGTAGGATGAAGGTGCTCAATGCTTTTATATCTTACTTCCCAAAGGAGAAATTATGTGCTTCACTGTGCGAGAAGTGCCATTCTTCCCCTTTCTTTCTTTTGTGCCTGACCCTGAACTCTGTCCAAGAAATCCTGCTTGCTGTTATGTTCAGGCTACATCTATAACAGTATGTTCATGTATGCCCAGAAATTTTCAAGATCTGGGGCCTGGCTGTTTATGACTATAAATGGTCAAGATGGTTATTCCCTGGCAAGTCTTGACCTGTGCAACTAGTTCCCAGGCATGGTTGGTCTGACTCTAGCCAGGCCTCTTGTACAGGTGGTAAAAGCTGGAAGAAGTCCCCTAGGAAGTTTGAGTGTCTCATGTCATGGTGAAAAGGGTAGAGATGCTTCAAACTGGATAACTCACAGTTCATTTGTGCGTATTCATGAACCCTAGCTGTAGAAAGAGTTAGTCAATTGCTGTTTTCAAAGATGAGAATGCCTGAGAATTTGAATCAGTAGATTATAACCATTTTTTCCCAATAATAAATAAGTCAGTTGCTCTTCCTCAGTTTAATTTTTGCTCTTTTGAGTTACCATTTTCTAAGTGTAATGCAATAAAGAAATGGCAAAAATAAGGCTCGACACTTGTCTTAGAGTGGTCAGACTAGCATTTTACTAAAAAGATACTAACTTCTTTTGAGACCGATTGTAGTGGTATGAGGCCTTCAGGTCAAAGAAATTCAAGACTGAAATCACCAGCACTATTTCATTTATCTTAGACAGGACAAAACCAAATTCAGAGTGTGCCAAAAGGTGCTAATTTTAGTAGCCTTGCACATCCAAAGAGCAAACAGCTTTCAGTTAACCAAATGTGTTCTTTCTTTATCAGTCATCAGCACAATGAAAGGAAGGATGAAACAATCTATCTGCCAGACCAGACATACTGAGGCTACAGGCACATGTAATACAACCCAAGGGCAAGTCCCAGGCTCAGCAATGTAAAGAATCAGCAATCACAGCCTGCCACTTCCACTATTCCGGAAAGCAGTGGTGACCACCTGTTGACAAACTGGAAAGGATTCAGAGAAAAAAATGTAAGTCTATTTCAATGATAGGATATGTTGCCTCCTAGTAAGATGTTTAAATATGTGCGTTATACCTGGGTCATTAAAAGAGTTGCTAGATCATAACTTGGAATTACCTAATGGGAGAATAGGAAAATGTTCTGACAGTAAAAGGTACAGTCATGTGTCTGGATATCTGACTGCGCTGGTTTTGGCTAGGATAGAGTTAATTTTCTTCATAGTAGATAATAGGAGGCTGTGTTTTGGATCTGTGTTGACAGTACAGAAATGTTCTTGTTACTGTTGAGCTGGGCTCACATAGAGCCAAGGCCTTTTCTGCCCCTCACCCCACCCCACCAGCCAGCAGGCTGGGGTGGCACAAGAAGCCGAGAGGGGACACAGCCGGGACAGGTGACCCCAACTGACCAAAGGGATATTCCGTGCTATATGGCATCATGCTCAGTGTATAAAACTGGGAGAAGACAAAGGGTGGTGGGATGTTCAGAGTGATGGTGTTTGTCTTCCCAGGTAACTGTTACATGTGACGGAGCCCTGCTTTCCTGGGGATGGCTGAACACCTGCCTGCCCATGGGAAGCAGTGACTGAATTCCTGGTTTTGCATGGCTTGCATGCAGAGCTTTTTGCTTTATCCGTTCAAATGTCTTTGTCTCAAACCACAATTTTTCTCATTTTTACTCTTCCATTTCTCTTCCCCATCCCACTGGGGGTGGGGGGTGGGCGTGGGTGGGCTGAGTGACCTGCTGTGTGGTGCTTAGTTGCTTGCTGCAGTTAAACAATGACTAAAGCTGAACACATTCAGATTAGAAATCAGGTATACTTTCAGAACACTGTGGTGAGGGGGACAATCTGCTGAAGGATGTATGGATAATCTATAAATTGAAGTTAAGATGATCTAGCCTTAAAAATAAGAGTCAGCCAGAAACAATGATTCTGATGCACAGATTTCTACTTAGAATCATAGATTCGTTTAGGTTTGAAAGGACATTTAAGATCACCAAGTTCAATCATTAGCCTAGCACTGCCAGGTCCGCCACTAAATCATGCTTCTAAGCACCACATCTACAAGTATTTTAAATACCTCCAGGGATGGTGACTCAGCCACTACCCTGGGCAGCCTGTTCCAGTGCTTGACAACCCTTTCAGTGAAGATTTTTTTCCTAATATCCAATCTAAACCTCCCCTGGCACAACTTGAGGTCGTTTCCTCACTTCGGAGAAGAGACCAACACCCACCTCGCTACAACCTCCTTTCAGGTAGTTGTAGAGAGTGATATGATCTCCCCAGAGCCTCCTTTTCTCCAGGCTAAACAACCCCAGTTCCCCCAGCCGCTTCCCATAGGAATTGTGCTCTAGACCCTTCACCAGCTTTGTTGCCCTTCTGTGGATGTGCTCCAGCACCTCAATGTCTTCCTTGTAGTGAGGGGTCTAAAACTGGACACAAGATTCGAGGTGTGGCCTCACCAGTGCCAAGTACAGGGGGGTGATCACTTCCCTTGTCTGGCTGGCCTCACTGTTTCTGATACAAGCCAGGACACTGTTGGCCTTCTTGGCCACCTGGGCACACTGCCAGCTCATGTTCAACTAGCTGTTGACCAGCACCCCCATGTCCTTCTCTGCCAGGCAGCTTTCCAGCCACTCTTCCCCAAGCCTGTACTGTTGCATGTAGTTGTTGTGACCCAAGTGCAGGACCTGGTGCTTAGCCTTGTTGAACCTCACACAGTGTGCCTCAGCCCATCGGTGCAGCCAGCCCAGATCCCTCTGCAGAGCCTGCCTGCCCTCAAGCAGATCAACACTCCCATCCAACCTGGTGTCGTCTGCAAACTTCAGGAGGGTACACTTGATCCCCACATCCAGATTGTTGGTAAAGATTCATAAACAGAACTGTCCCCAGTACTGAGCCCTGGGGAGCACCACTTGTGACCGGCCACCAACTGGATTTATTTCCATTCACCACCACTCTTTGTGCTCATCCAGCCAGCCATGTTTTGGCTCAGCTATACATGCCTGTCAAAGCTGTGAGCAGCCATTTTCTCCAGGAGAATGCTGTGGAAAGCTGTGTCAGAGACTTCAGTAAAGTCTAGGTAGACAACAGCCACAGCCTTTCCTTCATCCACTAAGTGGGTCACCTTGTCATAGGACATCAGGTTAGTCAAGCAGGACCTGCTTTTCATAAACCCATGCTGGCTGGGCCTGATCACCTGGTTGTCCTGTGAAAGCCACGTGATGGCACTCAAGATGTACACCTGTGCAGCAGGCCTAAGGTTAGGATCAAAAGTAGCCTGGTAAATGACTGAGCAAATGCAAGTGTCTTCCTCCTGAACAAAAAGACACATGCTGACTGTCACTGGACTGTTATACAAAATTAGCTGTTTTCAGGGACCCTTAAAGTATGACCCACCTGACAAAATGTAGACATCTAATATTAATATCTACAAAATGTAGACATCTAATGGTAACCAATATCATTGTGAGAGTATTTTTGTCAGCTTTGAAAAGCGGTGCCAACCGGGAAACATGCAATGACACCCCCCCCAGATATTATCCCATCTCTAAAATAAATGGAAAGGAAGTGGATTCAGGGAGCTACAGTTCTGTCAGCCTTCTTTTAGTTTAGGGGGGGACAGTAAAGTAGACAGAGATTCTTCTTAGTCATGCCCAGTAACACTAAAAGAGGCAATGAGTACAAACTGAAATATGGAAAATTCAACTTAAACATAAGAAGAAAACAACTTTACTGTGAGGATAGTTAAACACTGGGACAGGTTCCCCAACAGAGGTTGTGGGGCCTACATCCTTAGGGATATTCAAAACTGTCCTGGTTTCGGCTGGGATAGATTTATTTTTCTTTTCAGTAGCTGGTACAGTGTTGTGGTTTAGGTTTAGTTTGAGAGTAATGTTAATAACACGCTGATGTTTTCAGTCATTGCTAAGTAAAGTTTAATACTAAGTCAAGGACTTTTCAGTTTCTTCGACCCTGCCAGCAAGAAGGCTAGAAGGACACAAGGAATTGGGAGGGGACACAGCCTGGACACCTGACCCAAACTAGCCAAAGGGGTGTTCGATAGCATGGGATGTCATACTGAGTGTATAAACTGGGAGGGTTGGCTGGGGCCCAGGGATCGCTGCTTGGGGACCACATCAGTCAGCGGGGGTGACCAGTTGTACATCGCTTGGGTTTTTTTGTTCCTTTTGCATTTTATTCCTCACTATCTCTCCTTTTCATTACAATTGTTGTTATTATATTTTGGTTTATTTCAATTATTAAATTGCTTTTATCTCAACCCATGATTTTTAACTTTTTCCTGATTCTCCTCCCCATCCCACTGTGGGGAATAGGAGTGAGCAAGTGGCTGCATGATACTTAGTTGTCACCTGGGATTAAACCACAACAAAGATCCATCTGGACATGGCCCTGAGCAACCTGTTCTAGGTGACCCTGCTTGAAGGGGGGGGTGGGGTGGACTAGTTGACCTCCAAAGACCCTATCCAACCTCAGCTATTCTGTGATTCCTTAACTCGGATCCAGCATGTTAGAGAAAGACAACAAAGGTTTATCTGGTCCTTGGAGTATTTTCTCTTTCTGCTCTTCTATGTGGCCACCTGAGACCCTGCCAAGGGAGACCCTAGCCACATAAGGAATGACTACAGAGCTCTGGAGGTGGGAGTGAAGGGCATGGGAACCTAGCTGGTGTTTTCCCCAATCCTGCTGATGAAGGGGAAAGATAAATGTAGGAGCAGATATTTTGCAAGTCAATAGCTGGTAGTAAAGCTAATGTTGCAGGCAGGGTTTCAGCTTTTGTGAATACAGGAGTCCCCTCGGAGGAACAAGGACACCTCAGGAGACATGGGATTCACCTGACAAAACAGGACAAGAACATCTTTGCCAAAAGGCTTTCTAGCCTAGCAGGGAAAACTTTAAGTCAGATTCACTGGAGGGATGAAGTACAAAGAAAAGCAAGGGTGCAGGTAAGTGCCTATAAGGGAGTGCTCAAGGGACTGTATGAGAGAGGAGAATCTCTTTCAAGAGAAATCAGTATGACTGTGGGAGAACTACAGTGTCTATGCAGAAATGCACACAGTGTGGAGCAAAGGTTTTGTTTGCATACAGAAAAAATGCCATACTGTACATAACTCCTCCATACGCAAAATGGCCTTATTTTTCCATGGACTTAGTATTCTCTGTGGGTCTTTGCTGAGGGAAGAGTATTTGTTTGAACACCTTTTTTTGCAGATATGAATAGCAACTATTGCAGTTATGAGATGAAAGTGTAGAGAAACACTGGGGGATGGCAGGCAAGAAGCATACTTGCTATTTGCATCAAGTTGTGTGTTCTGTGCAAGTTATCCTGCTGAAAACATCTTTGAACTGAATCACTAGGTACACATACATTCTGCCTCCATACAATACCTCCCTTGGAGCAACTGGGAAACTAAATTCCTTATAAAAGCTTCATGCTTCTGCTTTGGGAAGACATACTGCTCATACAGGAATATGTAACTTTGGGCTAGATGACTCATGCCTGTAAAAATTCGTAGTTGAAATGCAGATGAAGAGAAATTTAAATGAGAGTAGCATTACTTGCTCTGATAAGCTTCATGTTAAGCGTGGTGATACAACCCAATCCCTCCTAGTTTTCTGGCTTTGCCAGTGTTTAAGCAATTACCTTATATGAATATGTGATATACCAAAAAGTAATATGAACAAGGTTAGCTTAAAAAGAATAGTAGTATTTCCCTTCATTCCTAGCTACCAGTCTCAGTTTGCAGGCAGGAATTTCCAAATTGCAATTGTTCTGGCATCACCACTGGCAGTGATGACTACAGCAACTTCTAGCTGGCTACACACGTATATGGAAAAGTGTTAGGAAAATTATTCAGACAGCATCTGTGTCCTACTTTGAAGTAGCTTGCATACGGCTCTGCACACATCTGTTTAGGAACCTCATCTAAAGGCATTTCCATCTTTTTTTGTTCATTAGAGAAAGAAAAAGCTCTTCCCAGATGCTTTCTTCTCACAGTGTTCTTGTAGCTTCCTCTGTTTCCCTTAATATTAATTTGTCAACAGCACCATACTGAGTCATGAATATACGATTTTTCTGAAATAAAATATGAAAGGCAATTACTAGTGCATTTGATTTACTTGAAGAAAACCTGTAGCATGGTGGGTTTTTTTTTCCTTCAACTGACATGTTCTGAACTGTTAAAAATAATGGAGCTCTTTGAACTGTGTTTGAGGTCAAATAAATATAGGAGTAAAAAAGAAACAACAAAATCTTTGCCTGCAACATTTTGGTGATGTCAAATCAACAGATGCTAATGCCTGTACAGACAATTTTTTTCTCAGGATTTGAGAATTTCTGTGAAGAGAAAGATCATAGCAGGTTAAAGACTTAAGGGAACATTTCACTTCAGTATTCACTACTCCTGTGCCCACTTTTGGAGCTTTGGAAAAAAGCAGGTGCATTCATAACTATCCCGGTTTACTAATGCATTTCTCTAGAAAACCAATGGGCAATTCTACAGTCAGACATTTCTTTAAATGTAGGTGGCTACAATCTCTGCCTTGGCAGCTGCTCTGCTTGCCTTGCAATCTCTCCAATTTGCAGGACAGAGCTCCAAGACCAACCACATGTACAAATAGAACTGAAGCCTAATGACTTTGGGAGGGGAAATACATGCATTGCTAAATCCACTATCGCCTCTTCCATCAGCAGTCATCCTGAAGCACTGACTTTAATACTAATGTCACAGTCCAGAAACATCAATTGGCTCTTAACATTTAGCTTGACTGTGGCACTGATATGGCCATCTTTCAGTCTATTTGATTGCTGAAAAATTTAAGTGGAATTAAGCTACTAGTTGCAATTAGTCACAGATTGAGATAGTAGGACTACAGTTTCCTAATTTTCTTCTCAGTTAAAAACCTCCAGTCTATCTCATGACAATTCCTGCAATGGGTTCTGTATTATGAAGAATGAAAAACCTGCAGCTAAGGGGAAAAAAATAAATGAATGCAAAATAAATTGCATTTAACATCAAAGCAAATTCAAGGGCTATGGCACAACGTGTATTATTCATTTTCATATTTAATTCATTAAACTTCATCTTTTTTTAATTTAAATAAACCTTACACTATCTATTTTGCCTACTGGCCCAGAGCGTTGCAGGTATTCCAGATGAGTCAGAAAACTTACACGCACTTTGCTGCTCCATACACAGGCCCTTGAAAAGTCACACACAATTACATACACACAAAGGCATGAAATATGCATATCTTCATGCATTTTAGAGAAAGCAACGAAAAAGTACTGTCCCTTTATTACTCCTAATACTGCTTTTCTCATTTTATTTCTCCTTCCTTTCCCAGACGTTCCCACTACCATCTGCTCAATCTCCTCTGTTTTTCCACCACAATCCTTCTCTTCCTTACATTGTTCTATACTTAATGTAGATTACAAATTTTCCATGGTCTAGAGAGCAGTATCCTCCCCAGAAAAATAATCACTCAACCCCACACCCCCTTAACAATTCTTCCTCCTTGATTTTTTTTCCCCTCCTCTTTCATAAATGCTTTCCTGAATTTTCCCCTTGCATCTTCCTCACCATAATTGCCCTTGATTCTTTTTCAGAAGTAAAGCTTAAATCTCTAAGCCTCTACCAGTGCAGTTTAAAAAAAAAAAAAAAAAGCTGCTATCATTACCTTATTATATAAGGTGTCTGTGCTAAAAATAGCATTACTTGATTAAAGAAAAGATAACAGAGATGCTCATCCATAGAATTAGTGTCTCAAGAGCAGGCAGGATCAACATAAGGTAGACAATAATCCACCCCTGAGTTTCGGTATTACTGTTGCAGAAAGTGTGATGAAGTGAGAATATATTATATCTGTTGTGACAGTACAATCGAAAAGGAGAAAGATCTGTGGAGGGAATCGTCATCTTGGAGGGCAAGGTGCACATGCTGTACATTTTCTCCAGTACGTGATTGAAAGAGATAGGTTGTCTCAAGTTAAAATCTACAAGGCTCTTTAGGAAGATGGACACTCATGCAGTTTCAGTCACCCTGTCTTTAATGTACTGCCTGTTCCGGGACAGGCAAATCCCCACTGACACAATGGAAAGCTAGGAAAATGCGGAAAGCATCCTTGGTGTCAGGTTCGAATTCATGATGTGGTTCAGCATTTCCTAGAGGATTTCTTACAGCTTTTTTTCTGTGGTGTGTTGTCAGAAGTGCTTCCCCCACACAGAAGACCGTACTGTCCTGGTCTTCCCACCTCTTCTGCAAAACCACAGCACAGCTTTCTCCTCCCTTTCAGAAGTAGTTTAACAATTTTTATTGTAGCAGCACTCCCTGGTTACAGTGAAAAATAGAAGACAGGAACCCTTCCAGTTTTAAAATGAGTAAGTGACGTGTGAGCAGATGGCTGTCTACCGAACTGCACCCCTAGGAGCTCACAGAGTAGAAATGAACCACTGTCTACTTTGGGGAGTTATGTGGCTCTGGTAGCAGTCATCACACAAAAGAGGCAAGTCAGCCCACAAGGTTGACTATAATTTACCTTCTCCATGGAAGACCTGTCTTAGTGGGGGATCAGGATGACTTTGGACCCCCAGGTATAGAACATCCCTTCATTTCCCACCACCCCAAAATTGCTGTAGCTCTGCAGCTATTAGCAAAGGGATCACTATGTGAGTAAGTCAACCTTTTCAAGATAGGCCTAGAAGAAAGGACTGTGAATTGACAGGTTCAGCTTCATACAGTTCCCACTACACTGCATGCCAAACAGAACAGCTTTTCCCATTGCTGGTGTTGGAGATGGTCAGTCAAGTCATATGTGTTCCTGGACCAAGGTTGCAGACCCTTTGGCTGTGCAGCAGGCATACCTTGCATCTCTTTTTTTTTTTTGGTTCACTGCAGCTCCATAGAAGACTAAACTGTTGGCCGAAGGTGACTCAGGGGAGGAAGAGAGAGGAAAAAGTCATGAAAACCCCTTGAAAGAACAGCTTTGGAAGCAGGGATTGAGAAGACAAGCATTTTCATCTCTAAGTAAGCCATGCAGGTAGTCACAAGGGGTTTTATGAGAAACTTCAGACACAGAATGCCTCCTCCTTTCTTCCTCGATGGCATTGGTTCAGTGGAGCAGGCTCATGCAGTGCTCAAAATAGGGAAGCACTGAGTTGAAAAGTGTGTTCTCATATGGAAAAGGGGAAAAGCTGTTTTTCCATCACAGAAAATACCACATTAAATAAAGCCTTTCAGCTAGCTCTCAGATTTAGTCACCCTTGGAAATAGCCATAAGCACAATTTGGCTAATACCATCCAAATAAGCACAGTGATCAGTGACTTTTGCCAAGTGTTTTCAAAAGGTGCCATTACCACAGTTTCTGACCCTTTAACAACGACATCCAGATCTTGCAACAAGACACGGACACTTTTTATTGTAGCATCCATTGCAACCCCTATGAAAAAGAAACCCTCAAAACCAACAGCCAATCAAACAAACAAACAAAAAAACCTGTCAAACAAGCCAGCGGTCACAAGCATCACAAGAAAGGGCTGGGGGCTAGAAATAAGAAGACTTCCATAAGTGAGGCAGGAGCAGCAGTATGTGTTGTAACCTTTTTGATTTCTGCTGACTTTGATAAAAAGGGCAGCGGGGTGGGGGGGTTGCTATGAAGGCTTTGGAAAAGTTCTAGGCAGGTGGTCTCAGGGGGACAGACAAGCTCTGCTTTTGTTAGAGGTATGGAAGTACAAGAGCCCTCCTCTTCAGACAGGCCTCTCTTAGCAGGGCCTTCTCTTTAGTAATGATAAGAGGAAAACTGTCATTCCACCTATTTCCCCGCCCCCCTCGTGTTTATAACTTGCAGCAACAAGACCATGAGCTGCAATTGAAATTTTGCTCTTGGGAGATTAAGAACTGTCCTACAGTGCTTCTGAGGCCAGCTTATGCCTAACCTCCTAGCCTTCCTGCAGTCAAGAACCTTCCAGGATCTGCTGCAAGCAAGTGTATTTTCAAAAGCTGGTGTGGGACTAGCTCTCTATGACCTCTCTGGACCTACCAAAGATGGTGACAGCTGTCAACATGTTACCAGAATTATTGGGTAGGGACACACCACACCTGAAGGCATATCTTAATTCAAGCCTTCAAACCTCACCTTGAGAAGAAACCAGCTTTAAAAATGACCCAAAGAGTCATACAGCTGTAATTCCTACCGTTCATGTTTTTGCTTGTTCCCTCCTTCACCACACCACAAATCATTCTGAACTGAGTATGGTGTATTTATTTACAATGCCTTCTTCAGTTTTTTGATTAGCCATAAGCTGTATGGAGCTCTGGAGCTGAATCTCACCAAGAGACCTGAGCACATGCCATTTGTTTACATCTCCATCTTACTAGAAGACAATTGCTGCAAAGGTCTCATCTCAGCTATTTCAGGATTCAAGTTATCTAGACCATAAGGCATCTCATCTTTTGCTCCACCATGAACCACTTACCTTGCCTTGTAGTACACTAAAAAATGCTGGAAATCACATTTGTTTTCTTATTTCTCTATTCATGTGGAAGAAGAGAACCACCAGCTTGAAGTTCATATTGCCTCTTCAAAGGACAAAGGAAGCAAAGAAGCAAGACATATTCTAGAATTCACCTTCAGTTAAAATCTAGGAGGGTTTCCCCTGCTCTACCAGAGAATTACCATTGCTCAGACCCTCACTAGCCATAAAGAAAATTCATCCTTATGACTGTCTACACCAGTGTGCTTTTCAGCTACCAGTTAACTTTCAAAAGTTGTCTCAACTTAAAAAAAACCACCAAACTACAAACAAAAACAAAACCCCCAAACCCCTAACAAACAAGAAAATCCCTGACAGCTTGCTTTCTGCTATCCACAACCTAACCCAGCCCACAATCCCTCACACAGCACATCATCTGCCTACCCATAATTATGGTTGAGGGCCAGCAGCTGCTTTTAAAGTGTTTCTTCATATTAATGATTAGGCCTTCAAACTCCACCTGGTTTGGGTTTCAAACACCTAGCTAGGCTTGCAGAAGACCTCAGTGGGGACTTAACTCTGTCTGCTGGAGCTGTGGCTGGTCTTCTCTTTCTGTTGAAATAGCCATACCTCAGTGTGATGGAGTTTTGGTGGTGTGGTTTTTTTTGCTATGGCTTTGTCTTTAGTATGCTCACAAGTGTCTCTTAACGAGGTGGAAACCAGAACAGCAAATCATTTTTAAAAAGTATCTTTTTAAAAGTTATATGTTTGTGGTGCAGGCTACATCTATCAGACTATCTGATGAATTTAGTGAAATCAGTGTAAATAAAGTTTAGCCCAGGGCACTAGACTGGAAATCCAGAACATTTTTCTCAGTTTTGGCCTGATAAATGAAGTTGTACACATTGCTGTCAACTCTGTGTCTCAGTTTCCCATATATAAAATAGTAATGAGCTATTAAACTTACTTACAAAGTGCTGTGAAAGCACTAGAGAATAAACCTGCCATGTAAAAAGCTTGGTATTATTGAAGCAACAGGAATTTTTAAAGTTGAGTGGCCTGTATTTAAGGACTTGTGAAGAATTAAAAGATGCTGAAATTCCTTCCATTTGTGTGGATCTCATTTGCTAAAAGATGAAAAAAAGAAACAAAGGAGTAACCAGGCATGTTGAGTAGGTTGGGCTCTGAAAGTGGTGAGGGCCAGGTGTCTGCATTCCTTTTCCCATTGCATGAGGCTTATAAGCAAACTTTGACATGTATCAGTTTTTCTAAAAAGAGAAAAATGCAGTGAATTTCTTACAGCTGACATGATCTCTCATCAACCATGTGCTCTACTGCATTCCAAACCCTGATTCCCACAGTATTTATACACCTAAAAATAAACACTGCTGCCTAATGATGCTCTTAAAAGGGCAGATGAAGTGCTAACAGCCCACTGAAGTCACCAGTCTCTTTAGATGCTGTACAAAACACTAGTAAGTGCCTACATTCACCTGCAGGCACTAAACCAGATTAGAAAATGAGGCATTGAGTCAGGAGTCTAAATCCCATCAAATCATCAAGAGTATAGGGGCTATATTCAGCCTGCCTAAAGTAATGGTCAAAGATGTTTTGAGAGGAGGAAAAGATGCTGAGTTCCCTGGTTATAGTGTAGCTTAGAACTTTACTCATCCTGAAGCTGTCACTGATATCTTCTAGAATGCACAAAGCAAGTATAGAAATGGTAGATCATGACAAGGTGAGTGCACCTTCACATCTGCCAAAAATGGAGTTGAGGCTGCAACAGAAACAAGTGTATTAGGAACTAGGCAGTAGTTTCTAATATGAAAACATCTTCATGGCATAGCATGAGGATTTTAGTCATAGGATCCTGCATGTTAGTGAAACATATCTAATTACCACAAAAAATCACACAAATATGCTGATACAGGGGTTCCTATTTTTGGAAAGCATCTCATTCCCTATAACGTATGGTCTGTGGTAGAAATAGTGAACTCAGTAGAACGGTAAAAAACTGTGGATCATTGGGATAGATTTAGATGCAATAACTTAATGGTTTTGTTCATAAAACTTCTGTATCTTTCATAACAATCAATACTGAAATCAAAAGGTCAAAGGATATTCCCAGCTTTGTGGCCCAGAGAAGTTGTGGATGCCTCCTCTGTAGAAGTATTCAAGGACAGGCTGGGTGAGGCTTTAAGCAAGCTGATTTAGTGGAAGGTATCCCTGCCCATGGCAGGGGGGCTGAACTAGATGATCCTTAATGTCCCTTCCAACCCAAACGATTCTATGATATTGCGATTCTATGAGAAGCCTGCTCTGGGGCCTTAGCTTGGAGCAGGAGTGAAGCAGGGGATAGTCCCAGACGTCTTACTGTAAGGTACTCATGTCATGGCCATGGTGGCTGCTGTCTATTCAGCACACCCAGCTGTGGCCTCACAGCTCTGAACAGCTTGGAACTGTCCCACTGATCACCATCACAGTCAGGGGCAGCAGGCTGGGCTTGCAGCAAACAAACCAGCTGCACCTGACATGCAATCATAGCTCTGAATACCTCTGAACATGGAGCATGGGCTTTGTATACCTGTGCATATTTCTTGGGGAAGAAGGGTCAGCCAAATAGGAAGAACCAGTTCTGTGGGAAAGTATCCAGTTCCAGCTCTGCATGGAAATGTTCCTGTGGATCTTCACTGAATCTCTGTTGTCATTTAAATGCTTTTGAAAGCGTTATGCAGGATGCATTTGGGCTGGGTGGCTTTTCCTCAGCTGCCTTTTCACAGGCAGGCTTGTCCTTTCCACTCCTCCTCCCCCCTCCCACCTGCTTTCATTTCCCTTCAGCAGTCCTGCTGATTGCTTTGTGGAATTTAGAAACTTGCTAGACAGAAAAAGCTGTTTTCTCTGAATTCCAGTGCTGTATGCAGCTGAAATCAGTGTCCATTCAGAACATGTTTATGAAGAATTTTGGTTTGATTTGCAGCTTGTGTAAGCATGCATCAGCCTTGCAAAATAGAAAAGATTGCTTATTGTTCTACATGCGTATAGCAAGACTGCAAGACAACTTCATCCTGTGCATGTACAAAAAAATATATGGGCTCAATTAATTTTCTTTCATTCTGTATTATAATCTAGTCTTTGTGTTATGCTAATTTTGAAAATAGAGTAAGCATTTTCCAGACCCCTTCCAGAAGATTTAATCTCTATTCCAGTCTATTTGTGTTGTTTGTTTATTTTTGACAGTTTTCTCTGGCGGGACAATGAAAATATGCTTGGCAGTTTCAAGTTTAATTTATAAATCATTATAGAACTTTCCTATGCAATCTAACAGGAAATGGTAATTTTCCTGTATGTCTGGGGATCACCCTGTAGAAGATGCTAATGCACAGTTGCTCTGCTGTGATAGATTTAGTCTGCCAGATGACTGGAGCAACTTGCATAAATAAAGATCTATATCTTTGATGTAGCTACTGAATCAATGCAAAGGGAGCTTTATGCCAATTTTGCAGTTTCCTGATTCTTGGGATATTCAGTTGCTGGGAAAATTCCCATTGGAAAGTTAAAATGCAAATGATCAAGCTAATCATGGCAGCCTCTCATCCTCTCTTTCTGTGGAGTAAAAAAATTAAAATTGCAAGTGACGTGTGTTATCAGCTGGTTCTTCACAGAAAGGACAAGTAAGCAGTGGGATTCTTTGTGGGAGTTAATAATGGATGCTTAAAGTTTACACAGTCTGAGAAAGCAACAAGATCCTGAAAACTGGAAGCATATTCTGAGGAAACATCTTTATTACTTAGGTATTACAATCCTCTGTCTTGGGACCTGCTATTGACTGCCTTCAGTGGCAATACAGCCTTTCATATGACTTGGCATGGCTCTTACGAAGAAGGAAAGCTTCCTAGAAGAAATTCTGCAAATCTTGTGGAAGGAGCTGCAAGCTTTTGTGAGTTCAATGCATCAGAGCCCAGTGGGAAGGAATATGGCATCTTGTTAATTAATGGACTGAATTGTCAGGCGACTTTAAGCTCTCAATGGGCTACTCGACTCCATTAATCAGCCCAACCCTGCATGAGTCTCCTCTAATACTGCTGGTAGTGCCACATGGTATTAATAATCAAAATTCCAATTAAATGACACTTTGCAAGTCTGTCTTTCCCATGTGCAAATGAAACCTGAAGCCACAGTGTTTTTTGTCTCTCTTTTATAGGGTTTTGTAGTTATTGTACTGTAACACCTGTTTTGGAGTGGAGTTTATTTGCTCAAGATCTCATTAAATCCTCAACATACAGCAAACACACTCGTCCTATTGTTTTATTTTCATTTATTTTTGTAATGAATAGAACAATTAAAGACACCATTTTGATAAGCACCCAGGCCTCTCTGAACATGCATGGATTTAAACTCAAGGTGTTGCCAGAATCCTTTTTTTAAGTACAGAATCTCTTTTTTTAAGTACAGGCCCACCATTTCTATGCTTTGTGATTCACTTGAAACCCATAACTCAACATGACTCTCACTTAAAAACAGCATAGTCAGCCTGGTTTGCAAATTGTGTGATCCACTTTCAGGAGGAAGGGAAAAGAAGGAGGAAGAGAGGAGAGAAGGGCTAGGTTAATTTCCAGACTTCATGTAGATTTGATAAGTCATCAGCTGAAACCTGGCCAGTGTCTGTGAGTTCAGAGTACACCTTAAATGTTTGGTTTACTTGCTGTAGGGGTGAGATTTTACAGGGAATATCTTAATCAAAGCCCTCTGCCTAACATATTATTCAGAAGTTAATTAGTAGCTGAAATCTGAGTCTCTCAAATAATCTTTGAATCCATAAGGACATCTATTAAGAGCCTTGAAGAGCCTTGTGTTGCTCTGTGTCACCTCAAAATCTTTCTAACAGGTCTCTTTGATTCAAAGAGCCACATCCTGGCATGGAGGAAGGCAAAACATTTACATCTTAGACTATTCCTCTCAGCATCTTTCCTCTAATATTCATAGGTTAAGTGCTGTATATTAAAGTTCTATCTTAATTATGAGTTCTGGCTCAGACTACTCAGTAACTAAAGTTTATGATGTTGGATTTAAGAAATATAGTAATTGTCTATTACTGAGATTAAAAATCATAGTCACTGATATTTTATAAATGTCTTCATGCTCTTCTACTGGCTCTGATTTGTTATGTACGTTCCTTTGCTGTGAGCTGCCTGAGACTGAGAATATGTTTTGATATTTGTATCCAAAGAGTTCTTTGCTGAGCAGTTTGTATGTACCACAGGGAAGGTGGGGTATATGTCCATGAAATCTCTGGAGAACTTATTATGGAGATCAGCTATATTTTGGAAACATTGCTTCTTTTGCGGTCATGTAGCCACTTGCTCACTTGGCCAGAATCAGTCAGCAGAGATCTCCAAAGGCAGTCACCTAGGCAGAGAGCACTGTGCCGAGTCTTTGTCAAGTATCAACTACACCTGCCCTCTATTGTGGAAACCACAGAATTAGCAGAGATGTATCCATCTGGGTTCAGGACTGACTACTATGCAAGGGGAAATGCTTTTGTAGAACCAAAGTGTGGAGGAATGAAGCTGGGTTAATTATCATTGATAATATACAGCTGTGGGCTGGCTTCAGGGGCAGTGGGTTGGCTGATGTAGACAAGGTGCAGCTGTGGCTGGTTCTGTTAAGTGGTTGGGCAGCCAATAAAGAGAGAGCAGCTGAGGAAGAAGCATTGCATGGGAGTGCACCTTGGATGAGGAGAGACTAGGAGAAGGCAGCAGAGGGACTGGTATAGAGAGTATGTTGGTATGTGATGGTAAAAGACCTTGTTGTAGCTGGTTAGTTTGGAGAGTGCTGTGACACCAAGGAGAGGAAGCATGTGAGTAATGCAAGCAGCAGTAAATGACAACAAATTGTTGGGTCAGTTAACTGGATCTGTGCTGTAGCTGTGGAAGGCAAGTGATATAACTCCTGCTGATTTAGAACAGTATGGGCCATTTCCTGTTTTCCTAAGGCATCAGGAAACAGAGAGATCCCTATGCTAACCACAGGGATGCTGGAACTACATGATCCTAAAATTCCATATGTTTTGCTTCATAATGAGAGGCAAAACCTGAAACCATCCTTTGTCCACCACACTGAGCTCCATGATGACCAGGTGCATGTACTATTCTTGGAGTCAATTCTTTTGGACATTGTTGGTCCAGCAGTAGCCCAAAGCTGTTCTCAGGTTCACCTACAACCCACGCTGTGTTTACAAGCTTGCCCTTGCACACGGCCTCTGATCAAGCTACAGAGATCCAGGTGCAGGGCAGATTCAGGAGTTTCTTTTCAAACCTATGGTGTCTCAGCAGTCTGAGACCACAGGACAAAATCTTATATAATCTACTTTTAAGTTTCTGATACCTGTTGTTTGCATTTCTCAAGCACAGTGTGGCTTTAAGATCAAACTTCAGCCAGGTAACTACTCGCAGCAGAGCCAAAAAGTAGGTCAGTGCAGAGGTGGAGCAAGCAAAAAGTGCTAGACTGAATGTTACTAAGACCTAGGGATTGCAGGAGGAATGAAGAGACCCTTGAAGGACATCACACAAAATTCCTCACGGAGAAACACCTTTACACCCTGCAAGAGTCTGGTTTAACCTGAAGCCTGCTAACCACAGCTAGTCTCTCTGGTAATCTTTCCCCTAGAGCAGCTGGGAATAGCTTTTCAGGAAGCAAACATGGTCTGGAAAGATGGATACCTCCTTCTGTCCTGGCAAATCACTTAATAAACAAAAACTTAACCTGGTGCCTGCTCCTGCTTTCATGGTAGCAGTCTCCTCCTTGCTCTTAGCTTCTGCAAGTTGTTGCTGTTGCTACCACTATGCTGGCTTTTCCATCAGGAGGATCCCACAACTGCAGTGCAGACCCCACAGCTGGTAAGGCTGGATCATCCTGCCAAACTGGATCACTCTGCCAAAGCAAGGGCCTCAGCCAAACCCATTGGTATCATTGGAAAAGAAAGCTTGCTGGGTTGCATAAACTTTGGAGAAGATAAAAATTCTGTTGCTCTTGAGCTCTTCAAATAGCTTCACTCATTGCAAGGTGAAAAGGAACAAGTAAGATGATGGAGCCTAATACTTCCCTGAATTAATTTGTGTTTGAGTTAGAACACATCTTTAAGAAGACACCAATTTCGACAGATATAGGATCCTACCAGCTCACAACATGTAGGAATCAAAGGAGAATATTAGCTCTAAAAGGAAGGAGAGTGGAATGAAAATGTTCACATATAATGTTAACTGGACTTTTAAATGCAAAAAAATTACATTAATTGCATTAATAACCCTTACTCCTTCAAAATCATTGAGGGCAATTGTGCTCTCTATGGCAAAAACAGAAGCTGGCTTGACATCGGGCATTCTTCACACATTCACACATCTTCAACTAATGTAAAACAGCTTGGAATCTCTGAAGCCAAAAGAACTAAACTGATTTACACCATTGTAGGAATCTGAGTCCAGTCTTTTTCTTTGTTTTTAAGGAAAGCTTTGCACTTCATTGTAATTCTGCTGTTGAAAGAACAGGTGGAGGGTTACATTTGTGGAGCTATGATGAAGTGTGCTGTACGTTGTACCTGATAAGAATAATGTGTTTATTTATTAGGTGGGTACAAGAGAAGATTTATGTCCTTAATGATGCATTTCCCCTGCTTTTATGTATTTGGTGTTTTGCAAATGTCAACTTTCTAAGTAATGCAACTTTGCTTAATTACAGACCATTTTCTTCAAAACCAGTAGGGATGTGAATTTTCAAGGGGATTTACCTTCATAGAAAACCTGAAGGGACAAAAATAAACTACTGCATAGCTAAAAGGACAAAGAAATGGTAGTAAAAAACAAATTGGAAGAATGCCCGATGTAAAGTCAGCTTCTGTTTTTGCCATAGAGAGACCAATTCCCCTCAATGGTTTTGAAGGAGTAAGGGTTATTAATGCAATTAATGTAATTTTTTTTTTTTTTGCATTTAAAAATCCAGTTAACAATTCAAAGATGGTACAATTTAGTAACTTTGATTAAATATGTGTTTTCTGTAGGATTCGTGGTATGCCAGATACATTCAAAACATGAATGGACAGTGCAGAAGCACTAAACAAACTAGCTGGTTGGGAACACTTAGCAAGCCAACTACATTAACACAGGCTTCATCATCATAGGTGACCTAGGAATACCCAGAGGCCAGAGTAATGTCTGGTGGCTGAAACACATGTTTTACTGCTCAGATACCTAAAGTAGTTACTTAAAAGTGAGCCTAATTGGCTCTGGCTCAGAGTTTTGAATCACAGAGAAAACAACCTCCATAATAAGAAGCAAACAGTCCAAGTGACGTGCGGAATTAGACTCTATAACTCGAAAGTTATAAAGTAGGTATGTTTATTGCGCGCAGATGCACGGGGGATCGCTCCTCCACAAGCGTGCATACCCGAAGTGACGAACCATCCTACATTTATACAATGAAACAAATGAATATTCAATTAACGCCTATACATATTCGTTACCTAAACCCCGCTTCGTATGTTGATTAGCTTATCAGTCCGTTTCCTGGAATGTGGTGGTCTTGCAGGTTTGTAGGTGATTCATGTTCTTGTGACCATCCGATCTTCTCCAGCAAGAAGCCTTAGCACTCCCTCCCTCTAGATAGCATTTGAATGTCTCCCATCTTTTCTCATTCTCTTTTAAATAGCCCCTTTGTTAGAGAAAGAAGGGCAGGGGTCTCCCCGTCTCCCCTTTGTTAGAGGAAGAGGGGCAGGCGTCTCCTCAAAAACTGTAGTTGTCTCCTCAGAGCTGTGTGCCTATGTGACCAGACACCGCACCCATGACTAGTCACCATACCCACATTCCTGAGTAGACATATACAATCACAGTCGGTGTTCCATCGTCCCCATTTCACACTATTTCTCCATATGACAAGGATGCAAAGAAAAAAATATGCAAGAACACATAAGAGAAATCTGAGTTATGCTTAAGTAAACTTGATTCACTGTAAATGACTTTGCAGATGAAGCTCTTCAAGAAGGGTGCAAGAGCAGACAGGACCTGGGGGATAAGCTTGCTGCAGACAGGATATATCATTTGAAGAAATCTACCATGATGAATTCAAATGGTATTCATTTCAGACCAGTTGGTGGGTTGCTGGCAAGACAGAGAGGTCATGTGGGTTTCTTACAGAGGAGGAATTGCCTTCAGGTTGTACAACCTACTTGGGGCATGAATTTTGTCCATAAACCACAAGACAACATGTGCAAGTGTTGATTCTTTTGTTCTCTTTCCCTCTTTTAGCAGAAACAGAAGGTTTTTCTTGACATTACTCTTTGTCAAGAATAACAAAATCCTATGGAAAACACTGTATCATTTTGGACATGGAAATACTGCAACAAGGCTTGATAGAAAACAACAACTGGTACATGATTAAATTATTACCATATATCATGTTAAGGGATCTGAGACAGCACTGGCTAGTTCTTATCTGATGCATGTCAATACAGCTCTGTTTAAGCTATTTTTTTACTGACATGAAGGTCCTCCTTCTTCCTCCTGGCAGTGTCAAGTACAGTATTGGCAGTGTAGGCGGGTGGGGTGGGGTGTCTACACAGGCTCTGGGGGTCTGTCCCTCCAGTAGAGGTGCCTTGGTACCCCTGGTCAATGGGGCTTGTAAATTTTCTGCCATAGTTTCCATAAAACTTTCCTGGTTTAAGCTGTGATTGGGTTTCTGAAAGTTCCTTACCATGCTGAGTTTTTCCACGCTTTGTCTCTGACCAAAGATAAATCTTCATCTGATGTCTAAAACGTACTACAGAATTCTCAAATCTACAGTCCTTTTAATCAACATTAAAGATATATTTGGTTACTTTAATTAAAAACTGTTCTTATGTAGCACTCAGGCATTTAGCTAGAGCACTTTACTTCATCATGCTGGAGTGATTACTCAGAGTTGTCATCCAGGGTGTCTAGGATAGGTATTGTATTATTCATATTACAGCTAATCACCTTGCAAGTATAAAACCTCACATTTGCTAGCACTGTGATGCTAACACTCCACAAGAAGTTTCTACTAGACACTCCTCGTGACTACACAATTCTCAGGGGTCACAAGGGAAAACAAGGGAGTGAGGTTTTGTCTAGACTGCTGTGTAGGCAGACACTGATATTTGCCCGTATGCTGAACTAGGAAGATGCATGTCAGCTCTGATTCACAAACTGAGGTGAGATTGCAGGCCTTTTGCAAAGACATGTTAGTTAGAGGGCAGCAGCCTGCTAAGCTGCTGTGGTTATCAGCAATTTAATCCTACATCACCTCTGAGTGACGAGGTCAGTCGCTCTGATCCCTCAAAGAGGAATGTCGTGGTCTCTGGAGTAGGCTGGGTTCAGCAGGTAAAACGTGCAGGTCTTACAGCTGGGCTGTGGGCTTGCTAAGCTTCTCACTGGGCACAAAAGAAGGTATGGACAACACCAGGGAGTTGATTATCACCTACCCAGGAACCCTCTCTGACCCCGAGGGAATCATTGAAATCCTGGGGAACCCCTGGTCTGACTTACGACTCTGGTTAGCAGCCAGGCACTGCTGCCTTAGAATGAAAAATCCATGTGAGGCACAGAGAGGAAATGTTAATGTAATATTACAACTGGAAATATCCAGTCTGTCAAATGAAATGCCCTGCTATTTGATCCCATTTACTGGAGTAAGGCTTGGGTTTTAAATTACATGTCAGATGTAATTTTGCACTGTGGACATGAAATGCGGGACTGTCCTTTAAGGGAAGAAAAGAGCATCCCAGCTCTCAGTGGCTGACTAATAGTGAGCTCATTTGCCTAATGGTTCCAAATCTGGCAGCTGGCCACGGCTGTGAATGAGGGTTTGGAAAGTGGCCATGGACGTTGACAGCAAAGTCCAGTGCTGACTCAAGTAAGTCCATCTCCCTTGGAAGGCATCCCTGCTTTGTGGTGGATTCTGCCTGGAGGACCCGGGAAGCAGAACGCCTCCGCACTGCCTCAGGATTGCGTGACGGCACGTGTGGTGAGCTCATTTCAGGCAGAGGCTGCAGTGTTTGTGCGGGAAAGGACTTCTGCACTTCTCACCAATATAGAGGGATGGGAATCGAGTGATCGCACCTTATTGTGGGTTTTCTGAGTTACTTTACACAGGCCTGTGAGCACAACAGCACAAAACCACATTTCCTTTCCTTTCTTGTGGAACAACACTTCTGAATACATGTTCAGACTTACTTCAAGAGGTTGTCTTCCTCTTACAAGCCATTTGCCTACCTTATTTTATTATCCACTCTTATTATATCCTTTCTAAGTGTGCCTGTTGGGAATGAGGGCAGCATTAGAGCCTGCATTTCTATTGTACTTTCTGTCTGTTTCTGCCAGAGTTTTCATGCTAGAAGAAATTTTAAGGGTGATTATCTACCTTACTGATGCAATGGGATGATTCAATCATTCTGTTCTTCAAATTGAAAGCCTTGAACACCTAGAATAAAAGGTAGTCCCCACAGGCAATTTTTAATTAAGTTTTTTCTCACTGGTTATTATCCCTACCACACTAATGTCTAGAGGTCTCAAGGCAGATCTGGGCTGTGTTGTGCAAGATGCTGTATGAATCCAGGGAAAAGGATCAATCCCAGCTGATTTTAGTTATCTGAAAGTGAAGTACCTGTGCTGAGCTGGTTGGAAGGGTTCTCTCTACAGTGTAAAAGACAACAGCAAACCAGCCCATTCTAGGATACATATTTCAGAAAGGTGGGGTGAGTGTTCTCCTGGGAGTACCTCTGTCCATTAACTATAGCAACCTAAGCAAGAAGCTTGGTTTTGGTGCCTTGGTCTTCTCAGCATGCTCAGGTGAGAATCAGCTCTGGTGTGTGGCCATTTTCATCTCAGGGGGGACAGCCCTCAGCCCAAATGAATTCCAATTTCTGCTGCACACAATGGGGCAAGAGAGCCATGAGAAAAACAGTACAATGGTCAAATGTTTTGCATGTTTCCAGGTAGAGAGGGAAGCAGAACTTGGATCTCTTGTCCCCTCAGCTCAGTGTTAAGTCACTAACTCAACTGGAGATTCAAACAGTATCTCCCTTGATCAGTGAAGATGAAAGCTGGTTTACCCAGGGTGAGGTGGGATCTCAAAGGCCACTTTGTTGCAAAGGCTTCTATGCAATTGTGTCTTACTTTCCCCATGAAGGACGCAGAACGTGAGGAAGCCTTGCAGAACTTTGCTAAGATCTCTGATTCTCTCCCCACAGGAAGCTCTTCACACCAAAATTACTTCTTGGCACTTGCTCTCCATGTGATTGTCCAAATGAAGCCTCTGATTTTGTCACAGTCTGATATCTGCACCAGGTACTCCATCCTCAAGAGCCTGTCCTTGATGGCTTTTTAATCAGATGAATGGTCAATTACAAAGTAGGATTGAGTGAGTTAAGCACAATGGATCATTTTTTTTTTCATTTTTACTCTCTCTTTCTCTTTACAGATAGTCTGGGAATAGATGAGGATTTCCTCAAATGTATTTGTTATTTGAAATGATTCATGCATTTTGCTAACAAATAATTCTTAGCCTGTAGATTGTTCACCAGTAATTTGTTGAGGATATTTGGAATGCATGCAATGTTGGTTAGATACATAATTCACTTCATATTGTTACTGTGCCCTGATTGTATAATTTATATAACAAAATACGGGGCAAATTATGAATTTTACCATTGCTTACACAATGAGAAATTTACTCTCAGTGAATATTTGCAGATTCAGTCTCAACATTCATTTTTCATGAGCATTCATTCTGGCAAAGCTGCTTTGCTAAAATATTTCTGGAAAGCAAATACCAAAAGGATCTTAAACACGGACAAAAGGGTAGTGGGAAACAAACAGGCATTCAATGGAAAGCACTTGCTGGATTCATACAGGACTGTTGCTGTGTTGTTTTGCCCAGCTCTTCATCTCATCACTGGTCTGAAGACAGAAAGTGGCCATCAGTGGAAATGGAAAATACTGAGGAAAAACTGAACCTCAGTGTAAGCCCATCACTGGCTCGGTCATTCAGGACTCCCAAGTCATGCACAGGATGGCTGAAACAGTGAGTGTCCCCAGCTATCCTAACTGCCTTTTTGAAAGGTGTCCCCTCCACACTAACCTTGCTTTTCTATTAATTTACCAAACAGATAAATTCACCCCCCCTTTTTAAAAAAAAAATAATTTCTTCCCTTGTACCCTGAAGTACCAACAGCTGGGCCCAGGACACTTCAGGGACTCCATGGCTACCTTTGGGCTTCCCGAGGCTGTGGGTGGCACTTCCCTGCCTGCACAGATTCCATGCTCAGGAAAGCTTCAAGAAAGAAAGGGAAAGGTACCATGCTCCCTGGCAAACCTCTAAGCACAATAGGACAGCCAGCAAACCAGACTCTTGCCACGCTACCTAGTGTAGTGCAGCATTGACAGCTTTGGAAGAATCCGTTGAGAAACTGGAGGTTCCTGGCTTGGGATTTGTTTTTTTTTAATTCCCTCACAGTTGAGCTCTACCAAGTCACTCAAGCAAAGTATGGCAAAGCTTGAAAGCCCTGAAGACATTATTTATTTATTTTTACAAATACTGCAATAAGTCAGTGTAGTTGTTTTGAGGTTGTTTTTATAATCTTGGAGAATTTTTGCTGTTACTCCCACTCCTTTTAGCTGGAGAGTCCTTTGATTCTAAGCCTCAGAGTAGCCTAGGTAACATGGTAGCTAAAAATCATGGCATTCACTTGAAATGCTAAGTTGACCCAACTGCTGCTGGTCTCCTACTGATCCATGGAGAGGCAGAGTGGAAAGGCTGGGAGAGCTGTTGCATTGATCCACCGGTAAACTAGAGCCAACATTTTCAATCAAAGTTTGCCATTTGTCTACGTGTGCCCATGTACGTTTATGGAAAGCATGGGCCTGATGCCAAACTACCAGAAAAGAAGCAGCTCATATCCTCCGTCTATAGTCACACTCCAGTGTCGCTATTCTGAGCACAAATTTACAAGCCATTTGCTAATGCCTAGGAAAACCAGTCCTGCCCTACTGATTCCTGTGGCTCCACATTCCTTCAGAAGGAATTCCTTCTGGATTCTTTCCTTTTTCAAAGCTGGTGGTATGAGTACACTCAATTTTTATTGTGATCAATGGAGCCTTATTTGACTGTCTTCCCAGAGTGCAGGCATTCTGGGCTAAATTGTCCCTTAAGTGAACAGTACTGAAGCTGGAGAGTTGCATCAACATTGCAGTTGGCCATATTGCCCCATCTGGACAACTGGAACACATATAATATGCCTTTATAGGCTCGCTACTGCATGCGAGGCTTTCTACTTGCATTGCACATGCCCTTGAATCAGTGATACTGTCTCTGTGTCAGAATGCATGGTGCAGCACACACCATCAGTATCAAAGTGGTTGGTGCAGAAACTGATTGTCACCTCCTTAGTGGAAGTATATGAATGTGTCTGCTCCAGACATTGAAGTGAAAGAGGACAAAATCTCTTTTGCCAGCTTGCAAGGAGAAGCGGCAACCTCCCTGTGCAGTGGCTGCTCTCTGTACACGCCCGGCTGCAGACTTTAATTAACTTCCCTGACTGAGCAGAGCCGTTGCTAATGAAGCGGCTAAATCTGAGAGCAGGGGACATGTTCCATCATTTAGTGCATTCGTGTGATTCCAGCATCCCATAATATCCTGTTTTTCTCATCAGTTAGTTCCTTTTCTATTTTTTATATTTATAACTCTAGTGCTCTCCTTTCCCACATGGGTGTCTGTGTTCTGGCTTCAATTACATTTCTGCAAAAATCTATCTGAGCTGGGTACAAAGCTCCAGTTCAAGAGCTCCAGTTCAAGATTTACCAATATCTAATCTCAGGACAATAGTGCCATGTGAAGTAGAAAACCTCAAACTGGATTTATGTGCTCACTTGGAATTAACACAAGGCTCTGAATGAGATTTCTCTGCTTCCTCAGGATGGATTCTGTCCATAACTACTCTGATGAAAATAGAATAAACTAGCTTTGTTGTTGTTGTTGTTCACCATTTGCTATTGTCAAGACACCACTATTTTCACCAGAGAGCAAAGGTGGTGCATCCAGCTGGAGGTTTAATATCTGATACTGCCTCTGGCCAGGTCTCCAAATAGATGTAAACCTCACCATCGTGGCATCCTGAAAAATTTTTTCATTGCTTTGTGGTTTTTTTTAACTGCATCTTATCCTCAAGCCAGCTTGTCCTAGAAACTTCAGATGAAGTTTAGCTGAAAGGTTTTGGAATCAATTCTGAGAGAAAGAAAACCTCAGAGAGAACGTACTTAGAAACTAAAAAAACTTCAAAATTACACAGAGTCCAGAAGGTACTGAAAGAGTGAGCAAGGGCTGAAGGAAGCCTATAGTTTGACCTGGAAGGACATGGTTAAGGTATTGTCTTTCACTCAAAAGGAATAAATGTTCTCCCAAGCAAGCCCACCACCTCCACTTCTGCTTATTGCACTCTGACAGCCATTGCCTCTCTCCGGCAACTCTGAGAAGCTCCTCACTGTTACTGAAAATGTGGGAACATCCAATGCAATGTCCAGTCTTGGGAGCCTAGGCAAAAAGGAGGACCCATCACTCACTCTACTTGGGTGTCAGAGACAAAAAGGAACAGCAGGGACCAAGTTAGGAGAACTGATTACATATCTCAGCACCCAGAAGCAAGCATCAGGCAGCCTCTTGGAAGCCACATGACAGTGAAACCTCTTGCGAGAACTTTATGGGCCATGGTCTGGAGAGAAACTTCTGTAGATCCCTCACCCTGCCTTGTCACTGCTCTCCCTTTCAGCAGGGGAAGAAAGCAAGAGAACAAGAAAGCTGCTGCTGAGTTGAGGGTATAGAAAATATTTGGGCCAGCAAGGGAAGGGACTGAGAAAATCTGCAGATGGTTGTGGGGAACAAGCTGGATCCCAAGGCAAGGGAAAAAGGGAATCCTGAGTTGGAGGAGGTCCACAGGCAGCAGGAAGGAAGGCAGTAATAGACCTAGCTATTTGCTCAATTAATTATCATTTGTTTAATTTGTAATTTAGAAATGAAATGATTTTTTGTGATTCATTCAGAAGAAATTTCCTGAGGTGCCGAGTGCAGTTTGCTGAAATGAAAGATGACATCCTGTGGTTAGAGAGATGATTATTGCACTCTGGGCTGAGTGGGTTGTTTGGCAAGGTACAGCTTGTCAGCACATCTCTCTAGTCTCACACACCCCCTACTCAGCCTTCAGTGTCACACATGCTGCTGGAGGGGGGCTGCCTGGGGTTGCTCCCTGGCCGTTTGGCAGGTTATGTGAGACCAACACCTCCGTGTTTTCTCAATTTGTGTCCTCACTCTCTTTGATTTCTCAAGGTAAAGACACTGCATGAGAGGCCAGGGGAAACAGGAAAAGTGGGAAACATAAAAAATGTGAGAAAAGTGAGGAGAGGGCAAACAGAAGGTGAAGTAGCCAAGGCTGGGGCAGGGAGGATCTCCTCTGTGCCAGAGGCAAAGGAGGGGGCAAGCGCCGTGTCCGTCACAGCTGCCATGCAGAGATGAAGGCTTTTGTGTATATCAAGGAGTTGAGGACTTCTGCAAACTGGAATCGTCCTTCAGATAGAGGATCAATGAAAGAATAGGACATGGAAGTCCAAAAACTTGATTTGAGGAAATTCTCTTATATGTTGTGATTTAGGGCTCAATGCTGCTATTGTTGGTTTTTTTGTTGTTGTATTACTAAGAAAGGAGGAAGACCTAACTCAGGAGAATTTAATGACAGTTTATCAAGAATTGATGGAGACCCAAGAACAAAAAGAACCTGCACAACAGCTAAAAAAGCCAGATCCTGATACTGGTCTTGGTTTAAAGCTTTGTGATGCTAAAGAAATAAAAATACAAGTGCCAATAATGAAGTGAAAACAAACATGAAATGCAGTTTCATCTTATTAACCATTACCAAACCTGCAATTTTTTACTTTTAACTGTATATTAAATATTGATTCCAGCCTCCTTTAAAGTAGTACTCTGTTCAAAGACACTTAGGTATTTTACCAGTTTCTCATTAGAGGAACAACTTACTGAAAGCAAATATTGCCTCTAGAAGTTAAAATGTATAAGGCAAGCTTGTGGGTTTGTCCTGCACATTTTAATGTAGAGGGGGAAGTATTGCTACTAAGCTAGAAACAGGAGGTATTGGTAGCTGCTGTGTATTCACAAGTCAGTGAGTTCCCTATCTTTCATGAAAGAATAGAGAATATAGAAATATCAGGCCGTATTAAAAAGGAGGTAGCTATTAAAAACAGCTGTAGGAATACAAAACCTAACAGATCCTACACCATTTGAGCTTCAGCTTTGTCTTACTTGTAGACCAGGAATGTTCTTGAGCTGGCTTGCACCGAGTCCTCTAGTGACACGGTGTACTGCAAGTGCATATAGGATCCTGAAGGATTTCAGAATAATTCCTGTTTAGAAAATAGCAATAATATGATTATTATAAAAGAGATAGGCTAATCAATAAATTTCAGAAATGGACTGACATCCTTAGGCACAATTCTAAGCGCCCATTTTCTACCTGGGACAAAGAATCATTTGGTAGCAACAGTCCTGCACTCTGTCTGTCAGAGCACCGTTTTCACCTGGACAGAGTAATTCTTTACTCTCATTTTAAGCAAATTTAGCAGAGTACCAGAAACTATACAGGGGAAAGGCAGAGACAAGCTGAACCCAATATTATTTACTATTAACACCATTACGCTTCAAGGCTGCAGTAAATTAGGAGATCAGGGTTTCATCTGGCTAGGCACTGGACACAGATGAAAAGACAGTATGTCTTCCCCCCACCCCTTACTGCTCCTTCTGGGAAATATACAGGATAATAACCAAAAGCCCTATCTCTAACCTCTGTGAAATCAGGATATTTTGATCTTACAGAAGGCCGATAGTTCTTGGAAACCTGAAGCTCTGGATTTCCCCAGATGAAGTGAGGTAAAAGCGCCTGTGCATACATTACCCAAAGGCTGGGCAAAATAGTGTAAGGTTTGTGAGGGGATGTGTGTCTGCCTGTGCCGGTGATTGCCTGGAAGACATGGGCACCACAGCTACTGCAGCCCATGTGGAGCTACAGCTTCCAGTTTTACCAGTGCTGATACTTCCAATTCCCAAATATTTTCTAAATCACTCCCCACACTAAAGGACACAAATTGCTCTTCAAGGTAACTGTGGATGACATGGGAAAGAAACTTCTCAGAGAATTAACAAATGCTTCACGCGATGAAGGAGTGTCTCAGAAGAACGAAAGAAGAGCTGGGCTGAGTCTGAGCAATGCTGAGCCTGGCTGAGCCTCCTTTTTCTGATGTGCCCAAGAGGGAATGCACAGGATAAAAGAAACAGAGCCAGCACACTGTGATGCCCACATATGTAAATGAATGTGTTAAGACTTCCTCAGGCACAAGGTGCACCCAGATCATTGTCTTAAATAGCCATTAGTGGACCTGCACTATGCAGAGGATGCACAGACTTATCCTTGTCCAAATTCCACCTCCTCTAAGGCAGTTTCCCCTCTCTGGTTGTACTTGCTGCCTCTGAAAACTTTTCTGAACACCTGAGATAAATGGGAGACAATAAAGCTCAGCTTTTATAGCACTTTTCATGCAAAATGGACTCTTAAGCACTTAAACAAGTTAAATCACACAGTTACAAAATTAAATAATGTAAATTTTATTTTTTTCAGCTTTAAAGTATTACTCTTTGTTTTATTGCTACTGTCCAATTTGAATAATGCTTTCCCTTCTCTTTTATTGCTATTATTTATATAACAGTGCTGATCAGAGTTCTCAGTAAAATTCATCTAGGTGTTGTAGAGACTGAGTAGTCCCATTATGCTCCTCAAGATCAGGTGCTGCAGAGATGAATTTTGCTTTTACTGAGGTCAGTGGCAAAATTTTACTCAGTTTCACAGACGTCTTTAGAGAGACCTTATCCAAGTATGGACACCTGATCGTCCTGTCATCCCTAGTCTGACTGCAGGTGTGATGCTTGTGGTTTTAAAGAGCCCAAGATGATTTTCTGGATGTTGTACCTGGAGTTACAGCAATTCTCAGCTTGTGCCAGAGGTACAGGCATGGCAGCTGGGACTATGGTGTGCACCATGCCAACGAGCAGAGTTTTGGTGAAAAACTGGCCGAAGAGACAGATATGAGCTCTTTGAAGGTCTGGTCAGGATGATATGTGCAGAGGACTTTCTAGACTCGGGGTCTCAGTGACTGCAGAGCTCTGGCAAAAAGCTGTCAGGAGGGAAATAATGATTGAGATGCTTAACCTCTGGATATCTAAGTGGCCGGAAGCACAGAGAAATGTAGAGGTTTGCATGCTAGGGGACTGGAAGATTCCTGAAAACCCACTTCACATGCACTGACCTTTCTATTCTGAGCCAGCTTTCACCGGTACCTTAGAAACAGTAGCGAGCCCGAGGGTAACACAATCCCCAGGCTGAAAACTGCTGTCCTAGATACTTCTCAGGCTGTTCTGAAATGTCAGCTTCCCCAAGGATGCAGAAAACCCAGCCCCAGCACAACCTTTCTGGAGAGAGACCCAGACAGAAAAGAAACTTTTTGGATGTCTCCAGTGAAGTAATCTTTCTTGGCCAGTTGTCTGCATCTAAGGGACAATATACTGAGCACCAGACTCAATTCCCTACAGTAAAAGCTCTTCTTTATTTATTTCATCTTATCACATGGTGGATGCCAAGTCTTATGCCCAGTGGCCTTTCACAAACCTTATCTACCTCTTCTTCCTCATGTCCTTCATCAAGATCTGGCCAGAAGTTTTACAGCAGATAATTTTTTTTTTCCTTTCGTCATTCCAATGAAATCAAAGTGTGTCAGGAGACTGTACTGATTTTCTAATACAGTCTGCGTCAACTTCCTTGTCTCCTGGACACCCACCCATGAACCTCCTCAGAACCAAGCACCTGCTAGCTCTGGGAATTTCAAACAGAAAGTGCTCAGGCCAGGCAAAGATCTCCAGAGCTGACATCTTAAACCCCTGATGTTCAAGTGACTTGGGAAGCAGTGCTTGTTTTACTAAGAAAAATCATAATGCCGTAAAATTTCAGGAGTCCTGTTCCACAGTAGTCATGGGGCTTGACCTTAGTGGATTGCCCTGTCCTGTTAATCTTCTTCACATGATGTTCACTTAATGTCTGATCATTCCTGTGACACAATTGCACTCATATTTTTGTTCTTCCACAACTTTCTCCCCTTTTCATTGATGGGAAAATCCCCTTCTTCCCCATGATATTAAACACCCAGGCAGTGTTTCATCAAAGCCATCTCAGATCATTATTCTGTTCTTCTCCCTGAAAACTCTTCTCCAAAAGATCTGTGCCAGAATAACAGTTTCAAAAGGCTTATTTCCCCACATTGCTCCAGACAAATCTTTGAAACACACCAAGATGCTGTAGAAAAGCAGAGAGCATAATGAATGTATGTTTTCCTGTGAAAGCTCTGTCCCTGACTGTTTTCTGCAGATCCTCTGTTGCTGTCTATAGCATTTCCCTGGAGGCTGCTGTCTGAGTGACAAACAAGTGAAGGGACAAGATGCATCTGAAAAGAACAAAAGCTCCCAGAAAACCCTGGAGGGCCTTTCCACTGCTGCAGAGAAGTACCCTCCAGGAGTCAAAAGGAAACCTCTGAACACCCAAACAGAAGTGCCCTCTGAGGCTTTCAAACCAAGCAAGGCATCCATCCCTTAAATTTAAGGCTCCCTTTAACCCCATTTGATTTGGTGTTACAAGCCTGAGGGCTCTTTGTGCTCCAGCCATCAGAAGGCATGTGGCCTGGAGCAGTCTCCACTTCCCTAGTGAGGGAAACACAGGGGGTCCTTTTTCCCAGGACATCCCAAGCAGCTTTGTCCAAGGGAGCCTTTTCAACCGACTTTGATTGTTTCAGGTCCAAATTCAATGCGGCACTCAAACAGGGTATCAGAGATTTATGTGTGTGTTGGAAGTCCTACAGAGGTCAGGAGAACAACAACATTCAGTTCAGATGCCTAAGCAAGAATTCAATATGATTGGTTTTGCAAAGAACCATACTTGTTGGCTTTGAGACCAAGCTGAGTTTCTGAGATTGAAGCCACACTCTGATATTAAAGTTCTGTATATTTGTTTTTTGTTTGTTTGTTTGTTTTTTTAAATAAAATTTCAAACTCCAGCAAGTAAATGAAAGAAATTCTGGAAAGGGTGTGCTGAACTGGCTTACCTTGCTTGTGCAAATGGCCAGGACACTGTTCCTCCTAGTTGCTTTTTCTCAGGAGGTCATGTTTTCACCTTTTTCCCAGAAAAATCTACAGCAATCTTGCAGCTTAGTGCATCTTGCTGTTGGGGCATAGGTTTCCTAATAACCACTTTTTTTTTTTTTTCCTACCCTTCTGTATCTTCTGTTCTCATTGACCTATTGTTAGTAATATTATTGCCACTCTGAAACACTGTAAAAAACCTCCTCTGACTACCTGAAGCTGAAGAAGGAGAGTGACACAGAAATGGGTCCCAGGCTATGGTGCAGGTGCCTCTGCAGGAGAGTCTCAGGCTGCTCTGCTGCACATGGGGGGCTGCCTCAGTCCCTTGACCTTTTACGAACGAAGGCTCTTGCAGCTTTTGACTCACAGAGGCCTGAGCAGTGTTGTACTGTTGTGTTGGGTCGTGTGAGGACAGTCCACACGATCATGCCACCACTGTGCAGAATGCTCTTCAGCAGGGATCCTTTGAAGCTGCTGCCCTGCAGGGTGTCACTGCCCCGCTGCAGCTCAGTGCCACAGCCACCCTCCCACCGAAGGATGCTGCAGACTGTACAATGGGGGGTCCTGGGGTGGGAAAGAGGCCAAAACAGTGTGAGAGAGACATCAGCTGTGCAGATCAGCACATGGCATATGTGGCTTGGCAGAGCTGCAGAGTCCAGGAACCACACTGTATTGCATCTGGTTGAGGACTCATAATGCTGTGCTTTGTACTAGTAGCTAGAAAGGTGGTGATAACGCAACAGTGCTTTGGCTGCTGCTGAGCAGTGCTCACACAGCATCAAGGCTGGCTCTCTAACATTGCCCACCCCGTCACCAGTAGGTTGGGGTGGGCAAGATCTTAGGAGGGGACATAGCCAGGACAGCTGACTCAAACCGATCAAAGGGACATTCCACACCATGTGACTTCTGCTCAGGTATAAAAGCTAAGAAAGGAGAAGGAAGTGGGGGGCATGTGTTATTTACAATGTTTGTCTTCCAGGGCGCATGTACTGAAGCCCTGTTTCTCATCACCTACTGATGGGAAGCAGAGAATAACATCTTTTGTTTTTCTTTGTTTCTGCACACACTGCTTTTGCTATTTCTTCATTAAACTGCCTTTATCTTGATCCACAAGGCTCTTTTCACATTATTTTCTCCTCCACCCACCCACTCACCCTGGCCCCCTCCAGCTGAGAAGGGGAGTAGACATCTGGCATCCAGCCAAGGTCAACCCACCACAAACATAGACATCAGCAAGCACCAGCTGGTCCTTGTGGCCCTCTTCCTTCCTGGACCATGTCTTTGTTTTGAGCTTCTCAGGAGATCAGGAGACTCAGATGTACTACATCTAGCATTTCAGGCTCTCCAGTTCATGCTGTTGCTAAGTCAAGCAATGTCTTTATATCTAATTTCCTTTCCATTATAACCTATATTAGGGCAATGTCATGCTCCTTCTGCCATACTCTCAGGTACATGTAGTATCTGGTGTGTGGGAAATAAAGACATAACGTCATCTCTAACTTGGTTGCCTTCTCTCCTTAATACTTTATTAGATGCCTAATGTAGCTTTTATGTTTGAAAAGAGTTCATTAGTTTATAAATTAGCAGCCTGAAGTGATCACTGAGTGACTTTCCATTTCTAGCAATATGTCTGCTTGGATTTCATTTTTTAAGATTAGTATTTGTGAAATATAAGTGAGATGAATCACTCAGCTACATCAACTTTTGAGACATCTATGATAATTTCTTCCTCTTATAGTCTGTTCTTCCACCCACACCTCCCACCGCTTCGGCACTTAAAACCTGCCCCACCATATTCCCTTCAGCCAGAAGGAAATGTAACTTTTCCTCTAGGAAATCAGTTGGGCTTGGGAGAACAAAACGATGGTGACACTGCACACTTTACTTTGACAGAAGTTCAGCAGCTGCATCTAGACTCTGTGTAATTGCTATGAGCCTTAAGTGACCTGCAAGGTGTGAGGCTAAAAGTTCAATGTCTCCAGCCTCCTCAGGTGTGAAAAGATACCCTAAAAACTGAATGCCCAGGAGAAACTTGAAGTAGATTCAATTAAAAAAAAATATCTAAGGAGGCAAATCTATACATTTTTACCTGGAATTAGACACCAGTTTGATATCGCTGACAGCCTATCTTCAGGTTCCATTCAAGTCCTGAGAGTTTAATTAGTGTTATAAACTCCATTCCTATCCACACGAAAATCTCTCAGCTAAGGGTGGACAAAGTACAGAAAAGTGCTCTGTGAAAAGAAATGTGAAAGTTTCACCGAACTTCAGAAATTTGGCCATAATTTTTCTAGGCATTTTTTTTCCTGGGTGCGGTGACACCCTGTGGCAGCCGTTTGCTGGAACAAAACCAGTGGGAACCATGAACCCCCAGTAAGTCAGTACACTGTACAGCACCTTCCTTTGAAACACGGAGGGTGCCAGATGCCAACCTTCTGTAAGCACTGGCACTGCAAATGCTTGAGGGAGATGCAGTGTAAAAATCTCCCAGAGGTTTTTGCCTAATTAAAATGACTGGTCTCTTACACCTGCCAAACCTCTTTTCTCTGCTGGTCTCTGTGGGTCAGATTGTCTCTCAGACAGTTTCTGTAGCATAGCTGGCCTCTTTTGCTGGCTTGAATGGCAGCAAATAAAATCCTCCCTCCCCAGCTCTAGAGGAACCGCAAGCAATAGTGTCCCTGTGGTGGGAAGAAATAAGCCTTCGTGGCACAGACTCCCCATCCTGGGAGGCTGATGCTGTGCACTTCCCACTCCATGGAATGTGCTTTGGCAATCCTGGGAAACATAAGAGACAAAGGGACCATTTGGGATGCCTAGGGATTGATCCCACCTAAATTTAACTGCCTGAAAGGCATCTAGTATAGGTCTCGATCCTTCTGTAGTCAGCAGACAGTGATCCCCACCTCCCACCACTTGCAAAATCATCCCCTGTGCTCTCCACAGCTGTTGCAGCCAGGGACAAACTGTCTGCAAAAAGTGGGAGCACTGTAATGTACTGTTACAGGGAACTGGGTGACTTCATGACACAGCAGAAATATGAATAGATGAAGGAACCCTGGAGAAACAGCCTTTTAATTAATCTGAATTCTTTTGGGTAAAACATGTATGAAGATGCTGCAGTCATTAAGGTAACAGCAAAACCACTGTAGAAATTCACAGTGAAGTCCAGCTCTGGTTTTCATCTTCATAACTGAAGGCAGTGTCTTGGGCAGCATACTAGTTAAAACTATGAAAGCCTGAGTGGATACTGTTGGGGTTTTTTTTCAGTAAAACTGTGGCCTCTCAAAAATATTCCAAAGTGATAAGAAGTCTCAAAATCATACAAAAGGATGATTCCTCTCCTCAATATTTAGACAACCTGCCCCAGCATCTGCTGGAGTGTGCATGACTGTGACTTTGTAGCTCTGCATGCCTCAGGGATGTTGCAGGCAGGAAATGAAAGATGATGTGACTTCAACTGAGCAACAGTTCCCTGGAAATTCAGTTTATTAATCCTTCTTGGCTTAAGATGAGCAAAAGGGAGATTGTTTATTTACTTGTTCTTTCTGTTCAAAAGTCAAAAGTGTAGATCTGGGACAAGACATCAGTCAGATGTCACTCCACTCTCTGTGGTAGGCATTTCTATGGGCAGCCCTCGAGTTTGAAAGAGTGACTGGAACGATACTAGGCAAAGTACAAATATAGCAGTCCTGCTCTTAAGATCTCCCTGATATCCACTTCTTGGCACTGTGACAAACAGCATATATATTAAACACGTAATCTTTTGGTCCAACAGGAACAGCCATGTTTAGGTGTAGATACATCCGACAATTAGCGCATGCATACTCTTGCTGCATATTTACTACAAGTAACCAAACAAAAGCCATTTCTGGCCTGGATATACCACCGTCTCTCAGGAAAGCTTCAAATCATGGATGCAGCATCTGTTAATGTGGCTCTGTGGCTCAAATCAGGCCAGTTTTGTGTCCAGCCAAGCTAAAGGGAACATACATGTTACTACACACATTGCTACAGGCATACCTTACAATAATCAACGCTAACATTTGTGGGCTTCTTTTACCTAGAAGTTTTTTCTTGAAACAGAACATGGCAAACTAAGGAAATGTGACACATGCTAAATATTAGGAAACATTTTCTCACAGTAAAACCAGCAAGGAATGTAGTGCTATGGAGTGGTGGAGTAGGGACCAAGATACTGCCTTTTGAGGCTGTGTGGTGTTCAGCACCAGGCATTTTGAAAGCAGACTATACACCATAGATCAAAAATAGCTTAAATTCCAGCAACAGATCCTGAATGGTCAAGATGGCTTTTAGAGGCCCCTCCTAGGCTTACTTTCTCTGGATACGTTATAATGTTTTATTTTACAAATCATATGATTGTTATAAAGTGTTTGAGTCTGCTCAGTGATTGCTCAGGGTCTACTCAGAATTTTCATTAACATCTGGAATGCACAGGGATGCAACAAACAATAAGGGATACAACTAATGGTCCTGGGGCTAGCACCAAATGGGAGGAGTTGCAAGAACCCTGGAAAACAGGGATGCAGTGATAAGGGTGTTGACAAACATAAGAGCTGATATGAAATCAACAAGTGCAAATCAGTAAAGACACAGGAAAGGAAGGTTAATGGATGGCAAAACAAAACAGGGACTAAGTGGGTAGGCAGCAGGACAGAAAGGAAGCATGAAAGTTTAGTGTCTTTTAAACTACCTCTAAGCCTAGAGCCTTTGATTGCGCGACAGGCTTCCTCTGTGAAAGCAGCACTGAAAGAAGCACTAACAAGGCCCAGAAGGCTATTTGCACTAGGGGCTGGGGGAGCGAACAAGCTGGAGCATGCAGGGAAGATGCTTTGAGGAGAATAATGAGAAATAGGAAATATGCAGCAAACCTTGAAAGCAAGGAAGAGGTGATGGAGTCAGAGACAGGGAGATGAATAAATCTTTCAGCATGCATAAAGCTGTTAAAAAGGTGATATGAGAGAGGGACAGACTGGGAGAATTATCAGAGAGTGAAGGGCAAAAAGTATTTTTCCTTATGCTTGCACAAATGCTTAGTTGCTGGGTTCCTAGCACAGAAGCTGCATACTCTTTCCTTTCTAGAAGCTTTCTCATGTCCTCACAGTGCAATAAAGCATCTCAACATGCTGCAAATATGGTGAGAGGGGGCTCTAAACTTCCACTTAGGAAGCTTATTTACCAAGCAGGGCAGTGGAAATACTGAATCTGTCTTTTCTCTCTGCTGCTTACTCCCTGGCATCTATGAAAGGATGTCATGGTGGCAGTCAGGAGAAGCCAGCTCTGTGATGTCCACAGCTGACCACCCACCCACGACAAAGACAAGATAAAGAGATGGAGGGCTCAATCTCTCATCCTGCCTTGAATGACAAATTGTTTCCCCTTGCAGTGCTTGGTAGTGGGGTGAACTCTTAGGGGCTGCCAGTACACAGCTGTGGGGAACTCTCTTGTTAAGCGGTGCCTACCAAAGTGGGGTACCTATTTATAAAGGGGTGTCTGCAGACAATGGACAAAAGACAAAAATGGTGAAGCTTTCTAAGGAGTGCCCATTGCTCAGGAAGTTCATGAAATGCAGGATGTCTTGCTCTTCCTTCTGAGGCATAAAAGACTTGCCTTGAGGCACCATTTGCTGTGAGCACAGGCCTAGCTCTTGGGTGACTTGGACACTACGTCTTAGTATGCCATTTCCCTCCCTCTGATCTATTCTTTGCTGATTATTTCCCCATGTAAACCTGTTGGTTCCTGCAAAGCCTATTCATGCAAACCAGCAGGGGAGGAGCTTCACTGAGAAACTAGTAACTCTAAGACAGAAAGGAGCTTGAATTTTCCTATCAATCTTCGCCCAGCATAAACAAGTCTACTAGTTTCTCTGACCAAATATACTTTAGAAGCATTTTTAGGTGAAGATAATGCTGTTTGGACTGAAAGTAGTAGAAGGATAGCGCATAATATCCACTTATGTTGTACTTACCACCTTGTACCAAAATACTTTAGCCTGTCTTCTGCCTAGAAATGTGATTTCTGGGGGCAGAACAGATAACGTAGGAGAAATATGGAGAAAAACCTTTCTTAACCTCTATTTACTTATCCCAGCAGCCAAATACAGCTTTGAAATCTGCACATGTATTTCTCTTTCACCAGGGATTTAATTATTGCTTCTTCTGTGTGACTTCAGCAGTGACATGTCTCTGTCAAAACGTCTCATCAGTTGCTGGTATGCAGCTGCCCGTGTGAAAGACGTAGCTGACACTGTCCAGCCTCCACGCAATCTCTGATCTCACTCTGGATGGAACACTGCATGTCATGCACATAGCAGAACTTCTTGCTTTTACACAGGGCTTTCAGCCATAAACTTGTTACAGAGCTCAAGAGTAATAAAAATTCTTTGTGACTTAGTGAATAAATACATCAAAACTTTTGAGATGGGATAGGTTTAAAAGTGACAAAGATCAAAGCCCAAGGGGCAAATATTTCTACTTGAAAAGCCAGGATGTTTGTCCAAGCACTGGGGAAGAATTTGCACCAACAAGAAATGCACACACAACTGTTATTTTCTGACACTTCAGGAAGACTTCAGAAACCATTTATTAGATAGACAGGAAAAGAAATAATACAGAGGAAAGCAATGTTGACAGCAGTAAACAGAAGAAAACATCGATAGCATTATTTTATTTAACCTGTGGTGTTTTCACAGAGGGACTATGTGGCTCAGGCCTAAGCTAGATAGCTGTGGAGCCTTTACCTGCAGTCCTGGTCAGCCTGGTAGCTGACAGAGGTTTGTACAGCTGGGTGGCTGCAAGGTGTCCAGGAGGTAATTCAGGTGGTCCATCTTGAAAGCTCCCATTAGACTGGGGGTGTCACATGTGATGCATTATTGAAATGGAAGCTGTGTCTGAAGTGGTGGATTTACCCAGGTGCTTAGAAGATCTCCTGATAGATACCCCAGCCACAAGCTGAGTCTATACTGGTGGAGTCCAGGCTGGGTGTTGTACTTCTGCCCACTCTCCTGGTCTCTGTGAGAAGGAACCCAGCAACACGGGCTACAAAAAGGTATGGCATGCTCTGGTAAGGTCCCCAAGGCAAACAGCTGGGATCCCAGGACCATGGGCCTTGAATCACCTTCCTGTTCCATTCAGATGTAACCTCAGGCACTAGGGTTGATCCCTACATCCTGACACTACTGCTAATCAGTTGCTGAAGCCTGAGGAACTCCCTGACCTGTAGATCAGTTCTGGGATCTGTTTATGCAGATTTTTAGTTTCTAGAGATGGACCAGGTTAGATCCAAGGCAGAGTGGCTCAGGCCTGAGAGAAGGCTGTGTTTCCTCCTCTTCCAGCAAAGTGCCTGTCTCCCAGCGTTGCTGGAAAAGGGAATAATTAAGCCTATGAAACCTAGCATATGAAGTACCTGTTTTGTTTATCTGTAGAGATGCTCCCAGAGCCAGAAAACCAAGATAGAGCACTGAACCCAGACTAACACACACCAACCACCCTTCAGCAGAGTTGGGGAACGTGGGCTGGAATTAATGCAGTTCCCATACAACAACCACCCATGTGTTTCCACTCCATGTTTTAAACTCTGTGCTGTCTTACCTGTGTTGCTAGCAGCACCTGGCCTGTTTGTTAGCTAGCTGCAGCGCTGAGCAACAGTAGGAGAGACCAACCCCTTGTGTGTCTCCTTCCTCTGATGCCATCAGAGTGCAAGTAGTAACACAGGGCAAGCGGGACTTTCTCCTTCAGCTCTTCTCAGCGAGGATAAGTGATTGAAGCAGTCTGTCCTGCACAACACTCGTGGCAGCCAGCCCACCTGCAGCGTGCAGGTCTGTCTCCCACGGGGTGGGAGAGTAAGCATGTACTCAGATGCAGTCCTGAAGAAGTCCTCGTTCTCCCAGCTCCAAAAGAATACCTCATTTATAATGAGGAGTATTTAAATATGCCATTTTAAGGGCGTTAAAATCTTGATTTATCTTCTTTAAGTTTATTCCTTTTAGGTCCAGAGTAGGAAGATGAATATTATTACTGGCAGGTTTTGTGGCTTGCGGACATACAGTCAGCAGACGATCTCACAGCGAAGGCTGAAGGTTCAGGCAGTTGAACTGGCTTGACTACATGGGTAACTCAGCACACAGCACTTGGCATCCAGCCTGAGGGTAGGAATTACCCTGTCACTGGAGCCACTGCTTTTAGGAAGATGAAAGCATGGAGCAGTGCAGAACTGAACACAGGAATGCCATGTTGTTTATGAGAAAATGTGCATGTATGTGTATTGGAAATGGTGGGTATCTTCCTTTTACTCCCAAGGCTTCCAGATATGTAGTGGTTTACAATCGCTTCCCTTACTCTCACACCCATTGAACTGACCAAATAAACACTCTGCATGCGTTTTCTGCCACAGCTGAGAAGTACCCAGTGCAGCAGGGGTTATCACTGCTCAAAGCTGGGAGGCAGTCCCTAAAGCAGGGGTCCTCAAACTACGGCCCGCAGGCCAGATACGGCCCCCCCAGGGTCCTCAATCCACCCCCCCGGTATTTACAGACCACCCCTGCCCACCCTCGCCGGGGGTTGGGGGGGGGGGGGGAAACCAAGCAGCCGCAGATGACTGCCTGCCACTTCATCCGTGTGCCAGCCCCCTGTTTAAAAAGTTTGAGGACCCCTGCCCTAAAGCCTCCCACCCCTTTGTCACCTGAAGGGGCTCGGAGGGCTTCTCCCCAGTCCAACCAGAGTGTGCTGGGGCCACGTCCAGGTGTGACACTGCACCAAAGTGAGCCTTCAGCTTGGGGTCCGGAGACACTGGGCTGCTCCTGGTGCCAGGGTGAGCTGCTTCAGGGCATGCCTAGGTGTCTCTGCTTAGTGTGGCATCATGCCAGGTAGGCTTACCTAAGGAAGGGTAATTTAATTCCTCATTCAGCTGTAGTTGTGTTTGTAGTCACCTGTATGTCAAAGGCTGGCATGTCATAGCCATTAACACTTCCTGCAAACACAGTAACACCTTCTGCTTTTTAAACAGCACCTTTCTGACACAGATCTAAATGTGCTTCTGACAGAGCGAAAACTCTCAGCCCTTTCCCAGGCAGGCAGCGTTAGTTCCGCTGTACAGAGAAGCAAGAGCAAAGGGAAATGAAAAACCAGGTCTTCAGAGGCATTAGGGTGTTTAAGAAGCACTTATGGCCTTCTCTCATTCCCTGCAGTGGGAGATAGGTGTGAAAATCCCAGTGCCTATCGATTACCCTTAGATATTTTGACACCCTTGAAAGTCTGGCTCTTGACTTCCAAGTGACTTCTAAAATTCACACATAATGAAAGAGGCAACTCCAGGCGCAAAACGGGGATGACAGAGTGCCTGGTTCTGTGCTTCAGGCCTCTGCAGCACTCTGTCCTTACAGATACGAATGGCAATTCACCCACAGCCATGGTGTTCATTATAGGCCTGTTGTCCTGCCGGAGGTTCACCTTGGGGGAATTATGTTCTGGATGGTCAGAATTCCCTCCCTCTTCTTTAACAAATGGATGTGGTATTATGTTGTTATTACATACTGATTTATAAAGCCCCTTTCACATACATCACAGTGCTGTATGATCTAATTACCAAACACCTCAGACAGAATAAGAAGTATCCAGGCAAGAAAATTGCTTGAAGCCTGACCTTTAATGCACTAACAGAACCAGAGGTTTGGAGTGAGTGGGAGACCCAAGATGAAGGAATCCATCAATCCTGACTGTATATAGAAACAAGAGCTTAGGAACTAGCAAAACTGTACAATTAGGAAGTGGCCAGATGGAAGAATTATGAATAAAATGGAGAAGCCATCATTAGCCACTGCCTCCTCCATACCTCAAACCCCATGGAAATCAAGGGAAGCCATGCTCTTTGCTTGGTCCTCTGATGTCCCCAGATAACCCATGGGTTGCTGGTACCAAAGTTATTCTGTGTTACATCCCGAATTCAGTGTGTGTGCAATGATTGTTATCCATATACATTTGCAACCAGTTTGAGGAAAGATATAAAGTATAATTAAAGTAGTTATTTCTTTTATTCTGGATGGATTTTTATTTCTGTTTTAATTCTGAAGATTACAATTTGCTTTCCTGAAGTCATCTCCTCAATCTTTATAATTAAATCTCATTTAAATATTTTGGTCACTCTCATCTTATGCTTCTATTTGCAGGTGCTTAGAACTTTTAGAAAATAATATCCTTTGGGCTTAAAACTTATGTTTGCAGAGATCAAAGCTGACCTGGGGATGGAAAACAATTGTGTAGGAGGCCTTTCCCCCCCTTTTCTGACATGCAATAAGATGGTAATTTTCCTCGTGCTTCTTTCTTTATTGCCTTCACAATTATTTGGACTATATCACATTATATGTACCAGTGTTTAGGGAAGGCTTCTTAGAAGACTGAAGGGGTGAGGAGGAACATATCTCATCAGTACTAAATGTGCTGTGCTTTTTGACTTTTTAATACAGGCATTTTTTTTCTCAGATTGTGGCATTTAAACAATAACAAATCTACAACAAAACTAAAATTTTATGCAGACTGACTGGAAGGGATCTTTTCTTCACTACCACAGAAGTTTCATCATTTTGGGCTTAAACCAAAGACTGTTAATTCTGTGGGTTTGTTTGTTTGTTGGTGTTTGGTTTTGGTTGTTTTTTTTTGTTGATTTCAGCAAGCCTCAGGTCCTGTGTCATGAATAGACTGCTCAACTGGAATTCTGTGTCTATAGAAAGAGATGAAATTATCTGTCTTTGTAGGTCGCAATAAAGGTTCAAAGCCATGTTTGTATTAGTTCTCCACTCATTAGAGAGGTCTCCAGCAACAGCAAGGAGCTTCAGGATGGATACTTCTCAGCATAAAGACCAAATGAAGTCCCATGTCTCCAAGGACTGCCTGGTATCCCATCTATTTGAGATCTGGTGATACCCAGCACAAGGACCTAGCTCACTGACTTTGTGTTACTGCATCCAGGAAATGGCTCAATGCATCTAGGGAATGAAACCTGCCAGAAAACTAATGGGGATGCTCATGGTTTCAGTTCCAAGGGTGTTCAGAAAATGCCTTTTATTGTCAGTGAAAAAAAACCTACAATATATGTTCAAGCCTTCTGCTCAGACACAGAACTGTGGCCTCAGACCAGGTTATCCCAGATGTCCCATCCATTTCCTTCACTCCCCTGGAAGAGTGGCTTTCTGAACAACAGGTGATTTACTGCAGTGCACCTTTCCTGAAGCTGCCTGACCTACCCTTATATGTCCCTTTTAATTAAATAACACTCAAATTGGTTTAGTAGAGATAATAAAAGATGGCAAGCATAGTACAAGGTATTTTTACCTTGCCAGGCTGATTTGGGAAAGCTGCAAATCCAATCTGTATGTCTAAAACCCACTTCTGTTTGGGGGCTGGAGGAGAAAACCCATCTTTGCCTTTCCTAATATTCTCCTCTAGGGAGAATTTAAAGGGGCCTAGGGTTTTCTTTGTTCTCCCTCTGCTATCCCATCTTTCACTGTCTTGCATCTTTAACTTCCATTCTCCTTTAAATTGCATTAAAGGAATAGAAGGAACCATTGCTTTTCTCTTTTTGCCTTGGAGCTAAAAGCTTTCTCTTTTCTTCACAGAGCTTGTTAAATGTGATAGACGGAATGAAAGCTTCATAAATCATAAACAAGCAGAGGACCTAAATAAAAGTCACTGCAAACTGAGGAAAAGAGAGGCCCCAGCATGCTCATTAGGGCTAGCATCAAGCATTCAGTGTTTATTTTAAAATACTAGCAGGAGGCAGGGGGCATGCCTGTGTTGTGTATAAGCTAGGAACCAAAACAAAAGCCAGTGGGCCATGAAAATCAGTTAGAAATAGCTCTGCAGTGTTACAGCCCCAATAGATGCAGATTTCCACTCCCTAGTTTTGCCCATCCCTCCACGATGACCACCTCCTTTTCTCTCTGTGCCTCCTTATAGCATGGAAAGGCTTCTCCATGTTTCATCAAGTGATAACTTGCTCTGAGCTCTGCTGAGTGCAGCACCAGCAACCTCCAGAGCATTCCAGCAGTGAGAAGTGCTGGACCGTGATGCTAGTGGATCAGCCTGTGCTCAGGGTTAGGGTAAGGATGTTGGGATTCTGGCAGGGAAGAAGTTTGTTTCAGAACATCCTTCTTTTCCTCGTGCCTGCTTACAAAGCTATGAGATATATAAGTGGGTGATACAGCAGGAAAAAAAGCAAAAAGCAGTCCATGTTCCCTCCAATGAAAGCACTTGCTGATGATAAGAAAGCAGAGGGATTTAATGAAGGAATCAGAAAATTGATTCCCATCCACCCTGCTGGTGAGGCCCAGCCTTCCCATGGTCAATCTGCTCCGCAGGGGACAAACTGGGCTCCTCCATCTCCCAGGGCAAGTCTGTACAAAGAAGGGAAGAGCCAGCCCTGCCCATTGCAGCTCGGGTAGGGCTGGCACATCTTACCAGTCAGAAATGTGTGTAGGGAACTGGTTGGTGTCCTCATCTCTATCTTAAGAGTTCAGGTGCTAATAACCATGTTTTTCTGAATAGACTTCTCTTTGTAAGGAACACTTTCTTGATGTCAGTGGATCACATTTCTTCCCTGATGCAGAAAGATTCAGTCCAGGTTTGCACTCATAATGCTGCACTGTTTCTCCTCACTTTGAAGTGTGATTTTATTCTTTCTTTCATGGTGTCCTTGGAGGTGGGAGTGTTCCAGCCTTGGGTCTGGAAAACACCTTGTTGGGGACTGGCACTCCAGCAGTCACAGCAATAATGCAAAGTACTTTTCACTTGTTCCAATGTTTTTCCCCATATTAGCCTTTAAATCTATGACAGGAGTTTTCTCTTCATGGTATGGTTATAAAACTTCTTGAATTACTTTCCTGTGGGAGTAATTTTGGGGGAAATGTTTTGCATCTTTTTATCAGTCCACCATTATCCATGATATTGTTCATTCTTACACAGTATTCTAGTAAGTTAAACAGGATGGATTTACACTGACAGAAGTCACATTGTCCTCATCTAGGCATATTTATATTTTTAGGTTCGATAATTGAGCTACTATCTACTGCACTAAGGCACATCTGCCTAAAATTTCTTGGATCCCACTCAGTTGTTTTTAAGAAGACAAAAACAAAATTTGAGACCATATATGTGTTGATTTTCCTGACTTCAGGAAGGAAGTTGTGTTAAAGAAATTATACTCTTCATTAGCACACAAACCAACAGCATTTTGTCTTCCTTCAGCAGTGTTTGAAACATGTAGTTAATTTAAAACAATTGAAAATATTGGGTTAACTGGTAGGGAACGTTTGGTTTTGTTTTTATGTTCCTCTTCCTGATAACTTTTTCTGCTGATGCTTTGCTTTTACCACCCAAAAAGATGGCCCACAGCTCTCTTTTCCCATCACGTTCTGGGGCAACCATGGGAAAAGAAACATTCAGCCCTCTGCAGTCAGTTTCCCTTTGCCTTCCCTCTCCATCCTTTTGTAATTTTAACAAACCCACTTGCTCTCCCACAGGCTGCCTATTTCAGATACACGTTGGAAATTGTGTGTCTCAGTTTTGCTCCTAGAAATCTTGACTTGACAAATGCTACTCCTTCCTGGCATCCAATACAACCTTTAATAACTGACGAGAGGGGTTAATCTTTGGTCTGGGGAGTATAAAGTTATAAATCAGTTGCTGTTCAAAAGGGCTGAGTTTGCATCAGGTGTTTCAATTTCTTCCTTTAGAAAACAAAACAAAACAAAACCAAAGAAACCCCCAGAACAGATAACCTAATACAGCTGTGGCTGGGAGGAAACAAGACATTTGTAACAGCTTTTAAAGCATTAGAAAGGAAGCGTGCTAGGAACAAATACTGTGTTTGTGTTCTGAGGCTAAAACATGACAGTTCTGAAAGAAGAGATTTACTGAATCAGGTTTGATGCCTTAAAATAATGAGAGGGTAAGAAATTCTAGGGGAGGAGGGAGAAGAGAGGGTATGTGGCCTCATTTGTGGCCTCATTTAGAGAAAACATAAATGTGCACAGAGCAGAAAGGAATTGAACATTTAAGCCTTAGTTTATTTTCATGGAGGAAAAAGCTCTGTAATGTTAAACATTTATCAGGAAGGCTCTTACTGATGTCATGCTGAGCCCAGAAGCAGCTTGGGTTCAGAGGTTTTAGTCATGACAGTAGGATGTTGAATTGCTCCCTGTAGGGAGAGACTGCACAGCCTCCTGGGGAAGGGCAGGAGGGACAGTAGCGTGAGGAGCAGAAGGAAGCAGGCTGCGTACTTGGTGCCAGCAGAGGCAGAGACTCTAGCTGGGGCCTGGACTGGATGCAACATCACTATGATAAAGCCATTTATGTGTTTCAGATCATAGAATACAGCCAGGCTAGGCAAAGGCTCTGCCCCAGCCTTTAGGGTACACAGTGCCTTCTATTTTATATGCTTTGGTAAATGGTCATAGCCAAGTCAGTTGTGTCCTCAGCTTCCTGGAGATCCCCACCAGCAAACTGGGGGAAAAAAAGCAAGCATGCAATTTCATGAAGGAACCTATATCTGACCTGAGTTTTCCTAGAAATGAAATAAAACTTGTGGTTGTTTGGTTGTTTGGTTTTGGGTTTGTTTTTTTTTTTTTTAGAGAGTGTTTTGGATTATTCTTTTTCCATTTCTGAACGCTTACTTTGCATTGAAGTGATAAAGTGTTTTGGATTATTCTTTTTCCATTTCTGGACACTTCCTTTGCAATGAAGTGATATGTAGTCACTTTTCTTGTTTAGCACTGGTACTCTTCAACCATATCTCCTTTGGTGCTATCTATCATATCAACATGAGCATCTTATTGCCTTTGCCAGCAGGGACATTTGGGGAGGCAAGGGGAGGCAAAGAGTTTGCCAAGGTAGTTTTTCAGATGTCCCAGTTCAGTTGTGGTGCACACAATACTTTCGCACCTTTCGTAAGGCCAGAAAACACCTGTGGTTTGGTATCAAAGAGAAATTGCTGAAAGGAATAGTGGATAAGCGCTGACAGACTCTGGTTTTCCAGAAGCAAAGAGTCATTCAACCATGGATAACGATCACAGCATAGATGACAAGATAAACACAGTACACGAGATTGAAGTAGACACACAACATTTAAGAACATCATCCCAACAATGCTAGCTGCTACATTCATTCATTAAACAGTGACAAAAATGCTATTTAAGGAGGGTAAAAAGCAAATTGGAGTTAAATGGACATATACAACTGCCTCACGCATCCACATGCAATCACATGTGCTGCTACATTTATACATATTATCATGTTATTCACCACCCTACTCTTGTTCAGATAAAGGCATGTTTTGCATACACACATTCTCCCACAGAACTTAATTCAACACTGTGATGCAACAGCACACTTTTATGTTCCACACACATAGGCTATAATCTTGACATTTCTGGGAAAAGTTGAGGCAGTGGGAACTAAACTCACTAAACTAAATGTAATGCAAATTACATTCCTAGAGCCAGGCGTGAGTCAACAAAGCCAGGGAAGGGAAGTCCTGTGACTGAAGATACTTCAGGCAAACTTTTTACTATCTACTGTCAAGTCAGTGTTCACTGAGTGTATGAAAAATATCCTGGAGGAGTTGTTTTGGAGGGAAGTAGCCAGCTTGTTGTTTCCATATAAATACTGTATATTTCTCACCCTTGGTACAGTCATGTAATTCATATTCTGCCTCTGAAACAGGTAATTTTCATTACTTCAGAGGGATGCTATCAGGATAGCTTATACTAAGTATATCCCTTAGTACCTTTTCCAAAAAACATATACCAGACCTTCCGTTTAGTACCCTAGGCCAAATACATTTATAACTCTTGAATTTCCTTTATATGTTAGATACATATGTAACCTGATGATGACAAAAAGATAGCTTCTGTCAACTACCTATGCTGAACAGCCCTGTTCTTCTGGTCTAGTTTCAGAGCAGCTTTGCCCAGAACAGGAGAGCTAATTTGGTTTTCCACTGTTGGTACTGGAGTTATGACAGCATAATGGAGGATAGCTTGGGTAGCTAAAGGATTCATCACAGCCCGCTTTAGTGTTC